>NW_026602273.1:0-21426 GCF_029448725.1 Salvelinus fontinalis | reverse complement strand
GACAATGAGAAATGTAGCCCAGCTGGTGAGAAAATGTCCGTGCGCCATATTAGACAGTGATCTACTCGTATACATAAATACTCATAAACGTGACTAAAAAATATAGGGTGGACAGCGATTGATAGACAATTTAATTCTTAATACAATCGCGGAATTACATTTTTTAAATTATCCTTACTTTTCAATACAGTTTGCGCCAAGCGAAGCTACGTCAAAAAACATGGCGTCCTAAGCCACTAACATTTTTCGACAGAAACACGATTTATCATAATAAAAATGTCCTACTTTGAGCTGTTCTTCCATCAGTATCTTGGGCAAAGGATCCTTTCTTGGGTCTAATCGTCTTTTGGTGGAAAGCTGTCCTCTTGCCATGTGGAAATGCCAACTGCGTTCGGGATGAACTGGAAGCGTGCCCAGAGATTCACAGCGTCTCAGAAATAAATGTCCCAAAATCGCACTAAACGGATATAAATTGCTATAAAACGCTTTAAATTAACTACCTTATGATGTTTTTAACTCCTATAACGAGTCTTAACATGACCGGAGAAAGATTACTCCCAACACTAATGCTTGGAACAGGTGCGGGTCGGTGTCCTCCACGCGCATGACGCAGCTGCAAAAGAGTTACTAGCTACAGGGTTTTTTAATTTATAGTGCCTGTGATTGCGCAATCGACCCCATTCAAATCGTCATCACGTAAAGGCATCCAGGGGAAGACGTAAGCAGTGTCCGTATACTCATAGGAATAACATTGGCTTTAAAACGGACTCCAGAACAGTGGCCAACATTTCTGAAATCTGACTCCATGTCAGGGAAATTGCTGTAGAATGGGTTCTGTTCCACTTAGAGACAAAATTTCAACTCCTATAGAAACTATAGACTGTTTTCTATCCAATAATAATAATATGCATATTGTACGATCAAGAATTTTGTAGGAAGCCGTTTCAAAAATTACACGATTACCATAAATAGTGACAACAGCGCCCCCAGCTTTAACAGGTTAAAAACGAAGCCTTTTATGATTCACAGGGCTCTTGGTCTCTAACCCCTCACCTGCTGCTTTTAGTTGCTCCTCCCCAAGTCTTTGTTCCCCTGCCCCGACCACTTCCCACCCTTCCCCCGTTTTCTGCAACATGGCCTGGCCAAAGATACGTATAACTAACTCCCCAATTAGTAGAGGGAGAGAGAGAGAGTCTGAGTCTGACTTTGATGTCTGTTTAAATGTTGTGACATTCAAGTTTGTTATGTTTAATACAGCTGGACTAAAATTTAACCTGTTTGGGCTGCAAGCCCGACGTCGGAACGAAAATGACAACAGCTGCAGGGCGCGAAATTCCAAATCTATTTTTTAAAAATATTTAACTTTCACACATTAACAAGTCCAATACAGCATTTGAAAGATAAACATCTTGTGAATCCAGCCAACATGTCCGATTTTTTAAATGTTTTACAGAGAAAACACCACATATATTTATGTTAGCTCACCACCAAATACAAAAGTGGACAGACACGTATGATTATGATTATGATGTATGAATTATGATTCAAGTAGCATGCACAAGCCAACCGAAATAACCTAAAACCAACCTAAAGAACCTAAAAAAAACTACCTCAGATGACAGTCCTATAACATGTTACACAATAAATCTATGTTTTGTTCATAAAATGTGCATATTTTAGCTATAAATCAGTTTTACAGTACTGCTCCCATCATTGCTACAGCATAGCTACAGTCTGAAATCAGACGGGAGTAGCCAGAGAAAATACAGACACCAACGTCAACTACTAATTACACCTCATAAAACATTTCAGAAAAACATATGGTGGATAGCTAATGAAAGACAAATATCGTGTGAATAGAGCCAATATTTCCGATTTTTGAAGTGTTTTACAGCGAAAACACAATATATCGTTATATTAGCTAACAACATAAGCTAGCATACGGCAGCATTGATTCTAGTCAAGCGCTAGCATAGCACAGTTAGCATAGCACAGTTCGACAGATATATGAAAAAGCATCCCAAATTGGGTCCTTATCTTTGTTGATATTCCATCAGAATGTTGTAACGGGGTCCAATGTCCAGTACAGTCTTTAGTTGGGTTCCAGAACGAAATATTTCCCTCTTTGGTTAGCAAGCACAACGGTCGTGCGGCGCTAATCTTTCTGTCTTCAAAAAATTCTTCCAAAGCATCACGTCTAAAGTCCAGAATAAATTGCAATAATATAATTAAAGTATATTGAAAAAACATACTTTAGGATGATTTTGTGACATGTATCAAATAATATCGTATCTAGAGGTCATATTCACCTTAAACGAGCGTCTTGCATGAGCCGAGTCCAGATTCTGCCTCGCGCCCGGAATTTTTTTTAACTGCGCAGGTCTCACAAGAAGATGTGGTATTCAGTCCATGGAAGAGATATTCGACTGCTTTCAACTCTCACTTCCGCATTACACCCAGATGAAGGCGTATGACGTGTTTCTACGGTCCTAAGTGTCATGACCTTGTATAGACAAGGTCTTAAAGAGACACATCGCATTTTGGAAATCTCAATTCGGCTGGGAAAATGGCTGTAAAAATAGAACTGTTCCACTTAGAGAAATAATTCAAACGTTTTTAGAAACTATAGACTGTTATCTATCCAACAGTAGTAAATATATGCATATTGTAAAATCAAAAATTTCTTAAGAGGCCGTTTGAAAATGTGCACATATTTTCCAGTTTTTTCAATATTCACCCTGCAGCCTGAAGAAGTTTTAAACCCTGTCTCTCTCTCCAATTCATTTGTATACATTGAATAAAGTTGGACTCAGAGTGCAACCTTGTCTCACTCGCCAATTCATTTCTAAACTTTGAATAAAGTTGAACTCAGCCTGCAACCGTGCCTAACTCCCCAATTCATTTTCAAAATGTTGAATAAAGTTGGTCTCAGACTGCAACCTTGTCTCACTCCCCAATTCAAAATAAGGAACGCTTCATTCTACTGTAGACCGAGCTTCTCTCAGCCAGCAATTCCCCTCCTCCTTAGACTGAGAAGAATGGGATGGGCAATTTATTCCTCCGGTCAATCTTCTCTGTTTGGTTCCAGTTTCTCGACGTGTGAGGAAAATGAGGAGCGCTTCACGGATTTGCGTGTCATCCTTTCGAAACTTTATTTGTCGATGTAGAACTTGAAATAGAATTGACTTTTGATTTTTTAAAGAATGATCTCAGACTAAAATGTAGTTTAACCTGTCTAGGATGAGGGTGCCGCTAGCGGCACACCCCCCCCACATTCCACTGAAAAGGCAGAGCGCGAAATTCAAAAAAAATATTTTTTTTAAATATTTAACTTTCACACATTAAAGTCCAATACAGCTAATGAAAGCCACAGATCTTGTGAATCCAGCCAACATGTCCGATTTTTAAAATGTTTTACAGGGAAGACACAATATGTAAAGATGTAAATCTATTACCTAAAAACACATTAGCATAATCCACCATCTTTTATTTGTCCACCAACACCAGTAGCTATCACCAATTCGGCTAAACTAAGATATTTATAGCCCCTAACCAAGAAAAAAACTCATCAGATGACAGTCTGATAACATATTTATGGTATGGGATAGGTTTTGTTAGAAAAATGTGCATATTTCAGGTAGCTGGCATAGTTTACAATTGCACCCACCGTCACAAATTGACTAGAATAATTACAATGAGCAACGTGTTTACCTAACTACTAATCATCAAACATTTCGTAAAAATACACAGCATACACTAATCGAAAGACACAGATCCTGTGAATACAGACAATATTTCAGATTTTCTAAGTGTCTTACAGCGAAAACACAATAAATCGTTATATTAGCATAGCACATGTGCAAACATTACCCCAGCATTGATTCTAGCCAAAGAGAGCGATAACGTAAACATCGCCAAAATATATTATTTTTTTCACTAACCTTCTCAGAATTCTTCAGATGACACCCCTGTAACATCACATTACAACATACATATACAGTTTGTTCGAAAATGTGCATATTTAGCCACCAAAATCATGGTTAGACAATGAGAAATGTAGCCCAGCTGGTGAGAAAATGTCCGTGCGCCATATTAGACAGTGATCTACTCGTATACATAAATACTCATAAACGTGACTAAAAAATATAGGGTGGACAGCGATTGATAGACAATTTAATTCTTAATACAATCGCGGAATTACATTTTTTAAATTATCCTTACTTTTCAATACAGTTTGCGCCAAGCGAAGCTACGTCAAAAAACATGGCGTCCTAAGCCACTAACATTTTTCGACAGAAACACGATTTATCATAATAAAAATGTCCTACTTTGAGCTGTTCTTCCATCAGTATCTTGGGCAAAGGATCCTTTCTTGGGTCTAATCGTCTTTTGGTGGAAAGCTGTCCTCTTGCCATGTGGAAATGCCAACTGCGTTCGGGATGAACTGGAAGCGTGCCCAGAGATTCACAGCGTCTCAGAAATAAATGTCCCAAAATCGCACTAAACGGATATAAATTGCTATAAAACGCTTTAAATTAACTACCTTATGATGTTTTTAACTCCTATAACGAGTCTTAACATGACCGGAGAAAGATTACTCCCAACACTAATGCTTGGAACAGGTGCGGGTCGGTGTCCTCCACGCGCATGACGCAGCTGCAAAAGAGTTACTAGCTACAGGGTTTTTTAATTTATAGTGCCTGTGATTGCGCAATCGACCCCATTCAAATCGTCATCACGTAAAGGCATCCAGGGGAAGACGTAAGCAGTGTCCGTATACTCATAGGAATAACATTGGCTTTAAAACGGACTCCAGAACAGTGGCCAACATTTCTGAAATCTGACTCCATGTCAGGGAAATTGCTGTAGAATGGGTTCTGTTCCACTTAGAGACAAAATTTCAACTCCTATAGAAACTATAGACTGTTTTCTATCCAATAATAATAATATGCATATTGTACGATCAAGAATTTTGTAGGAAGCCGTTTCAAAAATTACACGATTACCATAAATAGTGACAACAGCGCCCCCAGCTTTAACAGGTTAAAAACGAAGCCTTTTATGATTCACAGGGCTCTTGGTCTCTAACCCCTCACCTGCTGCTTTTAGTTGCTCCTCCCCAAGTCTTTGTTCCCCTGCCCCGACCACTTCCCACCCTTCCCCCGTTTTCTGCAACATGGCCTGGCCAAAGATACGTATAACTAACTCCCCAATTAGTAGAGGGAGAGAGAGAGAGTCTGAGTCTGACTTTGATGTCTGTTTAAATGTTGTGACATTCAAGTTTGTTATGTTTAATACAGCTGGACTAAAATTTAACCTGTTTGGGCTGCAAGCCCGACGTCGGAACGAAAATGACAACAGCTGCAGGGCGCGAAATTCCAAATCTATTTTTTAAAAATATTTAACTTTCACACATTAACAAGTCCAATACAGCATTTGAAAGATAAACATCTTGTGAATCCAGCCAACATGTCCGATTTTTTAAATGTTTTACAGAGAAAACACCACATATATTTATGTTAGCTCACCACCAAATACAAAAGTGGACAGACACGTATGATTATGATTATGATGTATGAATTATGATTCAAGTAGCATGCACAAGCCAACCGAAATAACCTAAAACCAACCTAAAGAACCTAAAAAAAACTACCTCAGATGACAGTCCTATAACATGTTACACAATAAATCTATGTTTTGTTCATAAAATGTGCATATTTTAGCTATAAATCAGTTTTACAGTACTGCTCCCATCATTGCTACAGCATAGCTACAGTCTGAAATCAGACGGGAGTAGCCAGAGAAAATACAGACACCAACGTCAACTACTAATTACACCTCATAAAACATTTCAGAAAAACATATGGTGGATAGCTAATGAAAGACAAATATCGTGTGAATAGAGCCAATATTTCCGATTTTTGAAGTGTTTTACAGCGAAAACACAATATATCGTTATATTAGCTAACAACATAAGCTAGCATACGGCAGCATTGATTCTAGTCAAGCGCTAGCATAGCACAGTTAGCATAGCACAGTTCGACAGATATATGAAAAAGCATCCCAAATTGGGTCCTTATCTTTGTTGATATTCCATCAGAATGTTGTAACGGGGTCCAATGTCCAGTACAGTCTTTAGTTGGGTTCCAGAACGAAATATTTCCCTCTTTGGTTAGCAAGCACAACGGTCGTGCGGCGCTAATCTTTCTGTCTTCAAAAAATTCTTCCAAAGCATCACGTCTAAAGTCCAGAATAAATTGCAATAATATAATTAAAGTATATTGAAAAAACATACTTTAGGATGATTTTGTGACATGTATCAAATAATATCGTATCTAGAGGTCATATTCACCTTAAACGAGCGTCTTGCATGAGCCGAGTCCAGATTCTGCCTCGCGCCCGGAATTTTTTTTAACTGCGCAGGTCTCACAAGAAGATGTGGTATTCAGTCCATGGAAGAGATATTCGACTGCTTTCAACTCTCACTTCCGCATTACACCCAGATGAAGGCGTATGACGTGTTTCTACGGTCCTAAGTGTCATGACCTTGTATAGACAAGGTCTTAAAGAGACACATCGCATTTTGGAAATCTCAATTCGGCTGGGAAAATGGCTGTAAAAATAGAACTGTTCCACTTAGAGAAATAATTCAAACGTTTTTAGAAACTATAGACTGTTATCTATCCAACAGTAGTAAATATATGCATATTGTAAAATCAAAAATTTCTTAAGAGGCCGTTTGAAAATGTGCACATATTTTCCAGTTTTTTCAATATTCACCCTGCAGCCTGAAGAAGTTTTAAACCCTGTCTCTCTCTCCAATTCATTTGTATACATTGAATAAAGTTGGACTCAGAGTGCAACCTTGTCTCACTCGCCAATTCATTTCTAAACTTTGAATAAAGTTGAACTCAGCCTGCAACCGTGCCTAACTCCCCAATTCATTTTCAAAATGTTGAATAAAGTTGGTCTCAGACTGCAACCTTGTCTCACTCCCCAATTCAAAATAAGGAACGCTTCATTCTACTGTAGACCGAGCTTCTCTCAGCCAGCAATTCCCCTCCTCCTTAGACTGAGAAGAATGGGATGGGCAATTTATTCCTCCGGTCAATCTTCTCTGTTTGGTTCCAGTTTCTCGACGTGTGAGGAAAATGAGGAGCGCTTCACGGATTTGCGTGTCATCCTTTCGCAGGGGCCATGCTAATCTTCTCTGTATCGATCCAATTTTAGTATATGTGCTGCCAAAGCGAGCACAATACAAACCTAGGAGAGGCCCTCATATATAGGACACAACCCCTCTGATGGTTCTGGTCATGGTTGGGGTCAAACAGGGTTCAAACTGACCTTCAGACCCTCAAAAACCACCCCTAGAATATTGCTGTGATGTTTAAACTTTATTTGTCGATGTAGAACTTGAAATAGAATTGACTTTTGATTTTTTAAAGAATGATCTCAGACTAAAATGTAGTTTAACCTGTCTAGGATGAGGGTGCCGCTAGCGGCACACCCCCCCCACATTCCACTGAAAAGGCAGAGCGCGAAATTCAAAAAAAATATTTTTTTTAAATATTTAACTTTCACACATTAAAGTCCAATACAGCTAATGAAAGCCACAGATCTTGTGAATCCAGCCAACATGTCCGATTTTTAAAATGTTTTACAGGGAAGACACAATATGTAAAGATGTAAATCTATTACCTAAAAACACATTAGCATAATCCACCATCTTTTATTTGTCCACCAACACCAGTAGCTATCACCAATTCGGCTAAACTAAGATATTTATAGCCCCTAACCAAGAAAAAAACTCATCAGATGACAGTCTGATAACATATTTATGGTATGGGATAGGTTTTGTTAGAAAAATGTGCATATTTCAGGTAGCTGGCATAGTTTACAATTGCACCCACCGTCACAAATTGACTAGAATAATTACAATGAGCAACGTGTTTACCTAACTACTAATCATCAAACATTTCGTAAAAATACACAGCATACACTAATCGAAAGACACAGATCCTGTGAATACAGACAATATTTCAGATTTTCTAAGTGTCTTACAGCGAAAACACAATAAATCGTTATATTAGCATAGCACATGTGCAAACATTACCCCAGCATTGATTCTAGCCAAAGAGAGCGATAACGTAAACATCGCCAAAATATATTATTTTTTTCACTAACCTTCTCAGAATTCTTCAGATGACACCCCTGTAACATCACATTACAACATACATATACAGTTTGTTCGAAAATGTGCATATTTAGCCACCAAAATCATGGTTAGACAATGAGAAATGTAGCCCAGCTGGTGAGAAAATGTCCGTGCGCCATATTAGACAGTGATCTACTCGTATACATAAATACTCATAAACGTGACTAAAAAATATAGGGTGGACAGCGATTGATAGACAATTTAATTCTTAATACAATCGCGGAATTACATTTTTTAAATTATCCTTACTTTTCAATACAGTTTGCGCCAAGCGAAGCTACGTCAAAAAACATGGCGTCCTAAGCCACTAACATTTTTCGACAGAAACACGATTTATCATAATAAAAATGTCCTACTTTGAGCTGTTCTTCCATCAGTATCTTGGGCAAAGGATCCTTTCTTGGGTCTAATCGTCTTTTGGTGGAAAGCTGTCCTCTTGCCATGTGGAAATGCCAACTGCGTTCGGGATGAACTGGAAGCGTGCCCAGAGATTCACAGCGTCTCAGAAATAAATGTCCCAAAATCGCACTAAACGGATATAAATTGCTATAAAACGCTTTAAATTAACTACCTTATGATGTTTTTAACTCCTATAACGAGTCTTAACATGACCGGAGAAAGATTACTCCCAACACTAATGCTTGGAACAGGTGCGGGTCGGTGTCCTCCACGCGCATGACGCAGCTGCAAAAGAGTTACTAGCTACAGGGTTTTTTAATTTATAGTGCCTGTGATTGCGCAATCGACCCCATTCAAATCGTCATCACGTAAAGGCATCCAGGGGAAGACGTAAGCAGTGTCCGTATACTCATAGGAATAACATTGGCTTTAAAACGGACTCCAGAACAGTGGCCAACATTTCTGAAATCTGACTCCATGTCAGGGAAATTGCTGTAGAATGGGTTCTGTTCCACTTAGAGACAAAATTTCAACTCCTATAGAAACTATAGACTGTTTTCTATCCAATAATAATAATATGCATATTGTACGATCAAGAATTTTGTAGGAAGCCGTTTCAAAAATTACACGATTACCATAAATAGTGACAACAGCGCCCCCAGCTTTAACAGGTTAAAAACGAAGCCTTTTATGATTCACAGGGCTCTTGGTCTCTAACCCCTCACCTGCTGCTTTTAGTTGCTCCTCCCCAAGTCTTTGTTCCCCTGCCCCGACCACTTCCCACCCTTCCCCCGTTTTCTGCAACATGGCCTGGCCAAAGATACGTATAACTAACTCCCCAATTAGTAGAGGGAGAGAGAGAGAGTCTGAGTCTGACTTTGATGTCTGTTTAAATGTTGTGACATTCAAGTTTGTTATGTTTAATACAGCTGGACTAAAATTTAACCTGTTTGGGCTGCAAGCCCGACGTCGGAACGAAAATGACAACAGCTGCAGGGCGCGAAATTCCAAATCTATTTTTTAAAAATATTTAACTTTCACACATTAACAAGTCCAATACAGCATTTGAAAGATAAACATCTTGTGAATCCAGCCAACATGTCCGATTTTTTAAATGTTTTACAGAGAAAACACCACATATATTTATGTTAGCTCACCACCAAATACAAAAGTGGACAGACACGTATGATTATGATTATGATGTATGAATTATGATTCAAGTAGCATGCACAAGCCAACCGAAATAACCTAAAACCAACCTAAAGAACCTAAAAAAAACTACCTCAGATGACAGTCCTATAACATGTTACACAATAAATCTATGTTTTGTTCATAAAATGTGCATATTTTAGCTATAAATCAGTTTTACAGTACTGCTCCCATCATTGCTACAGCATAGCTACAGTCTGAAATCAGACGGGAGTAGCCAGAGAAAATACAGACACCAACGTCAACTACTAATTACACCTCATAAAACATTTCAGAAAAACATATGGTGGATAGCTAATGAAAGACAAATATCGTGTGAATAGAGCCAATATTTCCGATTTTTGAAGTGTTTTACAGCGAAAACACAATATATCGTTATATTAGCTAACAACATAAGCTAGCATACGGCAGCATTGATTCTAGTCAAGCGCTAGCATAGCACAGTTAGCATAGCACAGTTCGACAGATATATGAAAAAGCATCCCAAATTGGGTCCTTATCTTTGTTGATATTCCATCAGAATGTTGTAACGGGGTCCAATGTCCAGTACAGTCTTTAGTTGGGTTCCAGAACGAAATATTTCCCTCTTTGGTTAGCAAGCACAACGGTCGTGCGGCGCTAATCTTTCTGTCTTCAAAAAATTCTTCCAAAGCATCACGTCTAAAGTCCAGAATAAATTGCAATAATATAATTAAAGTATATTGAAAAAACATACTTTAGGATGATTTTGTGACATGTATCAAATAATATCGTATCTAGAGGTCATATTCACCTTAAACGAGCGTCTTGCATGAGCCGAGTCCAGATTCTGCCTCGCGCCCGGAATTTTTTTTAACTGCGCAGGTCTCACAAGAAGATGTGGTATTCAGTCCATGGAAGAGATATTCGACTGCTTTCAACTCTCACTTCCGCATTACACCCAGATGAAGGCGTATGACGTGTTTCTACGGTCCTAAGTGTCATGACCTTGTATAGACAAGGTCTTAAAGAGACACATCGCATTTTGGAAATCTCAATTCGGCTGGGAAAATGGCTGTAAAAATAGAACTGTTCCACTTAGAGAAATAATTCAAACGTTTTTAGAAACTATAGACTGTTATCTATCCAACAGTAGTAAATATATGCATATTGTAAAATCAAAAATTTCTTAAGAGGCCGTTTGAAAATGTGCACATATTTTCCAGTTTTTTCAATATTCACCCTGCAGCCTGAAGAAGTTTTAAACCCTGTCTCTCTCTCCAATTCATTTGTATACATTGAATAAAGTTGGACTCAGAGTGCAACCTTGTCTCACTCGCCAATTCATTTCTAAACTTTGAATAAAGTTGAACTCAGCCTGCAACCGTGCCTAACTCCCCAATTCATTTTCAAAATGTTGAATAAAGTTGGTCTCAGACTGCAACCTTGTCTCACTCCCCAATTCAAAATAAGGAACGCTTCATTCTACTGTAGACCGAGCTTCTCTCAGCCAGCAATTCCCCTCCTCCTTAGACTGAGAAGAATGGGATGGGCAATTTATTCCTCCGGTCAATCTTCTCTGTTTGGTTCCAGTTTCTCGACGTGTGAGGAAAATGAGGAGCGCTTCACGGATTTGCGTGTCATCCTTTCGCAGGGGCCATGCTAATCTTCTCTGTATCGATCCAATTTTAGTATATGTGCTGCCAAAGCGAGCACAATACAAACCTAGGAGAGGCCCTCATATATAGGACACAACCCCTCTGATGGTTCTGGTCATGGTTGGGGTCAAACAGGGTTCAAACTGACCTTCAGACCCTCAAAAACCACCCCTAGAATATTGCTGTGATGTTTAAACTTTATTTGTCGATGTAGAACTTGAAATAGAATTGACTTTTGATTTTTTAAAGAATGATCTCAGACTAAAATGTAGTTTAACCTGTCTAGGATGAGGGTGCCGCTAGCGGCACACCCCCCCCACATTCCACTGAAAAGGCAGAGCGCGAAATTCAAAAAAAATATTTTTTTTAAATATTTAACTTTCACACATTAAAGTCCAATACAGCTAATGAAAGCCACAGATCTTGTGAATCCAGCCAACATGTCCGATTTTTAAAATGTTTTACAGGGAAGACACAATATGTAAAGATGTAAATCTATTACCTAAAAACACATTAGCATAATCCACCATCTTTTATTTGTCCACCAACACCAGTAGCTATCACCAATTCGGCTAAACTAAGATATTTATAGCCCCTAACCAAGAAAAAAACTCATCAGATGACAGTCTGATAACATATTTATGGTATGGGATAGGTTTTGTTAGAAAAATGTGCATATTTCAGGTAGCTGGCATAGTTTACAATTGCACCCACCGTCACAAATTGACTAGAATAATTACAATGAGCAACGTGTTTACCTAACTACTAATCATCAAACATTTCGTAAAAATACACAGCATACACTAATCGAAAGACACAGATCCTGTGAATACAGACAATATTTCAGATTTTCTAAGTGTCTTACAGCGAAAACACAATAAATCGTTATATTAGCATAGCACATGTGCAAACATTACCCCAGCATTGATTCTAGCCAAAGAGAGCGATAACGTAAACATCGCCAAAATATATTATTTTTTTCACTAACCTTCTCAGAATTCTTCAGATGACACCCCTGTAACATCACATTACAACATACATATACAGTTTGTTCGAAAATGTGCATATTTAGCCACCAAAATCATGGTTAGACAATGAGAAATGTAGCCCAGCTGGTGAGAAAATGTCCGTGCGCCATATTAGACAGTGATCTACTCGTATACATAAATACTCATAAACGTGACTAAAAAATATAGGGTGGACAGCGATTGATAGACAATTTAATTCTTAATACAATCGCGGAATTACATTTTTTAAATTATCCTTACTTTTCAATACAGTTTGCGCCAAGCGAAGCTACGTCAAAAAACATGGCGTCCTAAGCCACTAACATTTTTCGACAGAAACACGATTTATCATAATAAAAATGTCCTACTTTGAGCTGTTCTTCCATCAGTATCTTGGGCAAAGGATCCTTTCTTGGGTCTAATCGTCTTTTGGTGGAAAGCTGTCCTCTTGCCATGTGGAAATGCCAACTGCGTTCGGGATGAACTGGAAGCGTGCCCAGAGATTCACAGCGTCTCAGAAATAAATGTCCCAAAATCGCACTAAACGGATATAAATTGCTATAAAACGCTTTAAATTAACTACCTTATGATGTTTTTAACTCCTATAACGAGTCTTAACATGACCGGAGAAAGATTACTCCCAACACTAATGCTTGGAACAGGTGCGGGTCGGTGTCCTCCACGCGCATGACGCAGCTGCAAAAGAGTTACTAGCTACAGGGTTTTTTAATTTATAGTGCCTGTGATTGCGCAATCGACCCCATTCAAATCGTCATCACGTAAAGGCATCCAGGGGAAGACGTAAGCAGTGTCCGTATACTCATAGGAATAACATTGGCTTTAAAACGGACTCCAGAACAGTGGCCAACATTTCTGAAATCTGACTCCATGTCAGGGAAATTGCTGTAGAATGGGTTCTGTTCCACTTAGAGACAAAATTTCAACTCCTATAGAAACTATAGACTGTTTTCTATCCAATAATAATAATATGCATATTGTACGATCAAGAATTTTGTAGGAAGCCGTTTCAAAAATTACACGATTACCATAAATAGTGACAACAGCGCCCCCAGCTTTAACAGGTTAAAAACGAAGCCTTTTATGATTCACAGGGCTCTTGGTCTCTAACCCCTCACCTGCTGCTTTTAGTTGCTCCTCCCCAAGTCTTTGTTCCCCTGCCCCGACCACTTCCCACCCTTCCCCCGTTTTCTGCAACATGGCCTGGCCAAAGATACGTATAACTAACTCCCCAATTAGTAGAGGGAGAGAGAGAGAGTCTGAGTCTGACTTTGATGTCTGTTTAAATGTTGTGACATTCAAGTTTGTTATGTTTAATACAGCTGGACTAAAATTTAACCTGTTTGGGCTGCAAGCCCGACGTCGGAACGAAAATGACAACAGCTGCAGGGCGCGAAATTCCAAATCTATTTTTTAAAAATATTTAACTTTCACACATTAACAAGTCCAATACAGCATTTGAAAGATAAACATCTTGTGAATCCAGCCAACATGTCCGATTTTTTAAATGTTTTACAGAGAAAACACCACATATATTTATGTTAGCTCACCACCAAATACAAAAGTGGACAGACACGTATGATTATGATTATGATGTATGAATTATGATTCAAGTAGCATGCACAAGCCAACCGAAATAACCTAAAACCAACCTAAAGAACCTAAAAAAAACTACCTCAGATGACAGTCCTATAACATGTTACACAATAAATCTATGTTTTGTTCATAAAATGTGCATATTTTAGCTATAAATCAGTTTTACAGTACTGCTCCCATCATTGCTACAGCATAGCTACAGTCTGAAATCAGACGGGAGTAGCCAGAGAAAATACAGACACCAACGTCAACTACTAATTACACCTCATAAAACATTTCAGAAAAACATATGGTGGATAGCTAATGAAAGACAAATATCGTGTGAATAGAGCCAATATTTCCGATTTTTGAAGTGTTTTACAGCGAAAACACAATATATCGTTATATTAGCTAACAACATAAGCTAGCATACGGCAGCATTGATTCTAGTCAAGCGCTAGCATAGCACAGTTAGCATAGCACAGTTCGACAGATATATGAAAAAGCATCCCAAATTGGGTCCTTATCTTTGTTGATATTCCATCAGAATGTTGTAACGGGGTCCAATGTCCAGTACAGTCTTTAGTTGGGTTCCAGAACGAAATATTTCCCTCTTTGGTTAGCAAGCACAACGGTCGTGCGGCGCTAATCTTTCTGTCTTCAAAAAATTCTTCCAAAGCATCACGTCTAAAGTCCAGAATAAATTGCAATAATATAATTAAAGTATATTGAAAAAACATACTTTAGGATGATTTTGTGACATGTATCAAATAATATCGTATCTAGAGGTCATATTCACCTTAAACGAGCGTCTTGCATGAGCCGAGTCCAGATTCTGCCTCGCGCCCGGAATTTTTTTTAACTGCGCAGGTCTCACAAGAAGATGTGGTATTCAGTCCATGGAAGAGATATTCGACTGCTTTCAACTCTCACTTCCGCATTACACCCAGATGAAGGCGTATGACGTGTTTCTACGGTCCTAAGTGTCATGACCTTGTATAGACAAGGTCTTAAAGAGACACATCGCATTTTGGAAATCTCAATTCGGCTGGGAAAATGGCTGTAAAAATAGAACTGTTCCACTTAGAGAAATAATTCAAACGTTTTTAGAAACTATAGACTGTTATCTATCCAACAGTAGTAAATATATGCATATTGTAAAATCAAAAATTTCTTAAGAGGCCGTTTGAAAATGTGCACATATTTTCCAGTTTTTTCAATATTCACCCTGCAGCCTGAAGAAGTTTTAAACCCTGTCTCTCTCTCCAATTCATTTGTATACATTGAATAAAGTTGGACTCAGAGTGCAACCTTGTCTCACTCGCCAATTCATTTCTAAACTTTGAATAAAGTTGAACTCAGCCTGCAACCGTGCCTAACTCCCCAATTCATTTTCAAAATGTTGAATAAAGTTGGTCTCAGACTGCAACCTTGTCTCACTCCCCAATTCAAAATAAGGAACGCTTCATTCTACTGTAGACCGAGCTTCTCTCAGCCAGCAATTCCCCTCCTCCTTAGACTGAGAAGAATGGGATGGGCAATTTATTCCTCCGGTCAATCTTCTCTGTTTGGTTCCAGTTTCTCGACGTGTGAGGAAAATGAGGAGCGCTTCACGGATTTGCGTGTCATCCTTTCGCAGGGGCCATGCTAATCTTCTCTGTATCGATCCAATTTTAGTATATGTGCTGCCAAAGCGAGCACAATACAAACCTAGGAGAGGCCCTCATATATAGGACACAACCCCTCTGATGGTTCTGGTCATGGTTGGGGTCAAACAGGGTTCAAACTGACCTTCAGACCCTCAAAAACCACCCCTAGAATATTGCTGTGATGTTTAAACTTTATTTGTCGATGTAGAACTTGAAATAGAATTGACTTTTGATTTTTTAAAGAATGATCTCAGACTAAAATGTAGTTTAACCTGTCTAGGATGAGGGTGCCGCTAGCGGCACACCCCCCCCACATTCCACTGAAAAGGCAGAGCGCGAAATTCAAAAAAAATATTTTTTTTAAATATTTAACTTTCACACATTAAAGTCCAATACAGCTAATGAAAGCCACAGATCTTGTGAATCCAGCCAACATGTCCGATTTTTAAAATGTTTTACAGGGAAGACACAATATGTAAAGATGTAAATCTATTACCTAAAAACACATTAGCATAATCCACCATCTTTTATTTGTCCACCAACACCAGTAGCTATCACCAATTCGGCTAAACTAAGATATTTATAGCCCCTAACCAAGAAAAAAACTCATCAGATGACAGTCTGATAACATATTTATGGTATGGGATAGGTTTTGTTAGAAAAATGTGCATATTTCAGGTAGCTGGCATAGTTTACAATTGCACCCACCGTCACAAATTGACTAGAATAATTACAATGAGCAACGTGTTTACCTAACTACTAATCATCAAACATTTCGTAAAAATACACAGCATACACTAATCGAAAGACACAGATCCTGTGAATACAGACAATATTTCAGATTTTCTAAGTGTCTTACAGCGAAAACACAATAAATCGTTATATTAGCATAGCACATGTGCAAACATTACCCCAGCATTGATTCTAGCCAAAGAGAGCGATAACGTAAACATCGCCAAAATATATTATTTTTTTCACTAACCTTCTCAGAATTCTTCAGATGACACCCCTGTAACATCACATTACAACATACATATACAGTTTGTTCGAAAATGTGCATATTTAGCCACCAAAATCATGGTTAGACAATGAGAAATGTAGCCCAGCTGGTGAGAAAATGTCCGTGCGCCATATTAGACAGTGATCTACTCGTATACATAAATACTCATAAACGTGACTAAAAAATATAGGGTGGACAGCGATTGATAGACAATTTAATTCTTAATACAATCGCGGAATTACATTTTTTAAATTATCCTTACTTTTCAATACAGTTTGCGCCAAGCGAAGCTACGTCAAAAAACATGGCGTCCTAAGCCACTAACATTTTTCGACAGAAACACGATTTATCATAATAAAAATGTCCTACTTTGAGCTGTTCTTCCATCAGTATCTTGGGCAAAGGATCCTTTCTTGGGTCTAATCGTCTTTTGGTGGAAAGCTGTCCTCTTGCCATGTGGAAATGCCAACTGCGTTCGGGATGAACTGGAAGCGTGCCCAGAGATTCACAGCGTCTCAGAAATAAATGTCCCAAAATCGCACTAAACGGATATAAATTGCTATAAAACGCTTTAAATTAACTACCTTATGATGTTTTTAACTCCTATAACGAGTCTTAACATGACCGGAGAAAGATTACTCCCAACACTAATGCTTGGAACAGGTGCGGGTCGGTGTCCTCCACGCGCATGACGCAGCTGCAAAAGAGTTACTAGCTACAGGGTTTTTTAATTTATAGTGCCTGTGATTGCGCAATCGACCCCATTCAAATCGTCATCACGTAAAGGCATCCAGGGGAAGACGTAAGCAGTGTCCGTATACTCATAGGAATAACATTGGCTTTAAAACGGACTCCAGAACAGTGGCCAACATTTCTGAAATCTGACTCCATGTCAGGGAAATTGCTGTAGAATGGGTTCTGTTCCACTTAGAGACAAAATTTCAACTCCTATAGAAACTATAGACTGTTTTCTATCCAATAATAATAATATGCATATTGTACGATCAAGAATTTTGTAGGAAGCCGTTTCAAAAATTACACGATTACCATAAATAGTGACAACAGCGCCCCCAGCTTTAACAGGTTAAAAACGAAGCCTTTTATGATTCACAGGGCTCTTGGTCTCTAACCCCTCACCTGCTGCTTTTAGTTGCTCCTCCCCAAGTCTTTGTTCCCCTGCCCCGACCACTTCCCACCCTTCCCCCGTTTTCTGCAACATGGCCTGGCCAAAGATACGTATAACTAACTCCCCAATTAGTAGAGGGAGAGAGAGAGAGTCTGAGTCTGACTTTGATGTCTGTTTAAATGTTGTGACATTCAAGTTTGTTATGTTTAATACAGCTGGACTAAAATTTAACCTGTTTGGGCTGCAAGCCCGACGTCGGAACGAAAATGACAACAGCTGCAGGGCGCGAAATTCCAAATCTATTTTTTAAAAATATTTAACTTTCACACATTAACAAGTCCAATACAGCATTTGAAAGATAAACATCTTGTGAATCCAGCCAACATGTCCGATTTTTTAAATGTTTTACAGAGAAAACACCACATATATTTATGTTAGCTCACCACCAAATACAAAAGTGGACAGACACGTATGATTATGATTATGATGTATGAATTATGATTCAAGTAGCATGCACAAGCCAACCGAAATAACCTAAAACCAACCTAAAGAACCTAAAAAAAACTACCTCAGATGACAGTCCTATAACATGTTACACAATAAATCTATGTTTTGTTCATAAAATGTGCATATTTTAGCTATAAATCAGTTTTACAGTACTGCTCCCATCATTGCTACAGCATAGCTACAGTCTGAAATCAGACGGGAGTAGCCAGAGAAAATACAGACACCAACGTCAACTACTAATTACACCTCATAAAACATTTCAGAAAAACATATGGTGGATAGCTAATGAAAGACAAATATCGTGTGAATAGAGCCAATATTTCCGATTTTTGAAGTGTTTTACAGCGAAAACACAATATATCGTTATATTAGCTAACAACATAAGCTAGCATACGGCAGCATTGATTCTAGTCAAGCGCTAGCATAGCACAGTTAGCATAGCACAGTTCGACAGATATATGAAAAAGCATCCCAAATTGGGTCCTTATCTTTGTTGATATTCCATCAGAATGTTGTAACGGGGTCCAATGTCCAGTACAGTCTTTAGTTGGGTTCCAGAACGAAATATTTCCCTCTTTGGTTAGCAAGCACAACGGTCGTGCGGCGCTAATCTTTCTGTCTTCAAAAAATTCTTCCAAAGCATCACGTCTAAAGTCCAGAATAAATTGCAATAATATAATTAAAGTATATTGAAAAAACATACTTTAGGATGATTTTGTGACATGTATCAAATAATATCGTATCTAGAGGTCATATTCACCTTAAACGAGCGTCTTGCATGAGCCGAGTCCAGATTCTGCCTCGCGCCCGGAATTTTTTTTAACCTGTTTGGGGTGCAAGCCCGACCTCGGACCGAAAATGACACCCCTGCAGAGCGCGAAATTCAAAATCTATTTTTTTAAAATATTTAACTTTTACACATTAACAAGTCCAATACAGCATTTGAAAGATAAACATCTTGTCAATCCAGCCAACATGTCCGATTTTTTTAATGTTTTACAGAGAAAACACCACATATATTTATGTTAGCTCACCACCAAATACAAAAGTGGACAGACACGTATGAATTATGATTATGAAGTATGAATTATGATTGAAGTAGCATGCACAACCAACCGAAATAAACTAAAACCAACCTAAAGAGCCCAGAAAAAACGACCTCAGATGACAGTCATATAACATGTTACACAATAAATCTATGTTTTGTTCATAAAAAGTGCATATTTTAGCTATAAATCAGTTTTACATTGATGCTACCCAAAAATGCTAATACATAGCTACAGTCTGAATCCAGCCGGGAGTAGCCAGAGAAAATACATACACCAACGTCGGCTACTAATTACACCTCATAAAACATTTCAGAAAAACATATGGTGGATAACTAATGAAAGACAGATATCTTGTGAATACAGACAACATTTCCGATTTTTGAAGTGTTTTACAGCGAAAACACAATATATCGTTATATTAGCTAACATCATAAGCTAGCATAAGGCAGCATTGATTCTAGTCAAGCGCTAGCCTAGCATAGTTAGCAGAGTTAGCATTCAACAGTTCGACATATATATGAAAAAGCATCCCAAATTGGGTCTTATCTTTCTTGGTACTCCATCAGAATGTTGTAACGGGGTCCAATGTCCAGTAGAGTCTTTAGTTGGGTTCCAGAACGAATGATTTCCCTCTTTGGTTAGCTAGCACGGTAGCATTGCTGCGCCAGAAAGCGTTTCTTCAAAAAATTCTTCCGTCGTTTCACATCTAAAGTCCAGAATAAATTGCAATAATATAATTAAAGTATATTGAAAAAACATACTTTAGGATGATTTTGTGACATGTAGCAAATAATATCGTAGTCAGGCATCATATTCAACGTTATCTACCTTGTTCCAGAAGCCGAGATCAAATTATCCTTCGCGCCCGGATTTTTATTTTAACTGCGCAGGTCTCACAAGAAGTTCTGTTATTCAGTCCAGGGACGAGATATTCGACCCCTTTCAATTCTCACTTCCGCATTACAGTCTGAAGAACGCCTCTGACGTGTTTATATGGTCCCAAGTCAAATGGCCTTTTATAGAGAAGGTCTTAAAGAGACACATCGCATTTTGGGAAACTCAATTCGGCTGGGAAAATGGCTGTAAAAATATTTCTGTTCGACTTAGAGAAACAATTCAAACCTTTTTAGAAACTACAGACTGTTATCTATCCAACAGTAGTAAATATATGCATATTGGAAAATAAAAAGTTTCTTAGGAGGCCGTTTGAAAATGTGCACACATTTTCCAGTTTTTTCAATATTCAGCGTGCAGCCATAACAGGTTTTAACTGCGCAGGTCTCACAAGAAGATGTGGTATTCAGTCCATGGAAGAGATATTCGACTGCTTTCAACTCTCACTTCCGCATTACACCCAGATGAAGGCGTATGACGTGTTTCTACGGTCCTAAGTGTCATGACCTTGTATAGACAAGGTCTTAAAGAGACACATCGCATTTTGGAAATCTCAATTCGGCTGGGAAAATGGCTGTAAAAATAGAACTGTTCCACTTAGAGAAATAATTCAAACGTTTTTAGAAACTATAGACTGTTATCTATCCAACAGTAGTAAATATATGCATATTGTAAAATCAAAAATTTCTTAAGAGGCCGTTTGAAAATGTGCACATATTTTCCAGTTTTTTCAATATTCACCCTGCAGCCTGAAGAAGTTTTAAACCCTGTCTCTCTCTCCAATTCATTTGTATACATTGAATAAAGTTGGACTCAGAGTGCAACCTTGTCTCACTCGCCAATTCATTTCTAAACTTTGAATAAAGTTGAACTCAGCCTGCAACCGTGCCTAACTCCCCAATTCATTTTCAAAATGTTGAATAAAGTTGGTCTCAGACTGCAACCTTGTCTCACTCCCCAATTCAAAATAAGGAACGCTTCATTCTACTGTAGACCGAGCTTCTCTCAGCCAGCAATTCCCCTCCTCCTTAGACTGAGAAGAATGGGATGGGCAATTTAAGGGGCAATTTATTCCTCCGGTCAATCTTCTCTGTTTGGTTCCAGTTTCTCGACGTGTGAGGAAAATGAGGAGCGCTTCACGGATTTGCGTGTCATCCTTTCG
>NW_026602272.1:0-21435 GCF_029448725.1 Salvelinus fontinalis | reverse complement strand
TGCCAATATCAGATTAGAGCCATAAAGGAGACTAGACATCTAAAACCCCACTACCACTATCAGATTAGAGCCATAAAGGAGACTAGACATCTACAACCCCCCTACCACTATCAGATTAGAGCCATAAAGGAGACTAGACATCTACCACTATCAGATTAGAGCCATAAAGGAGACTAGACATCTACCACTATCAGATTAGAGCCATAAAGGAGACTAGACATCTACCACCCCACTACCACTATCAGATTAGAGCCATAAAGGAGACTAGACATCTACTACCCTACTACCACTATCAGATTAGAGCCATAAATGAGACTAGACATCTACCACCCCAATACCACTATCAGATTAGAGCCATAAAGGAGACTAGACATCTACCACCCCACTACCACTATCAGATTAGAGCCATAAAGGAGACTAGATATCTATCAACCCACTGCCAATATCAGATTAGAGCCATAAAGGAGACTAGACATCTAAAACCCCACTTCCACTATCAGATTAGAGCCATAAAGGAGACTAGACATCTACCACCCCACTACCACTATCAGATTAGAGCCATAAAGGAGACTAGACATCTACTACCCCACTACCACTATCAGATTAGAGCCATAAATGAGACTAGACATCTACCACCCCAATACCACTATCAGATTAGAGCCATAAAGGAGACTAGACATCTACCACCCCACTACCACTATCAGATTAGAGCCATAAAGGAGACTAGATATCTATCAACCCACTGCCAATATCAGATTAGAGCCATAAAGGAGACTAGACATCTAAAACCCCACTACCACTATCAGATTAGAGCCATAAAGGAGACTAGACATCTACAACCCCCCTACCACTATCAGATTAGAGCCATAAAGGAGACTAGACATCTACCACTATCAGATTAGAGCCATAAAGGAGACTAGACATCTATCACCTACTACCACTATCAGATTAGAGCCATACAGGAGACTAGACATCTACCACCCCACTACCACTATCAGATTAGAGCCATAAATGAGACTAGACATCTACCACCCCAATACCACTATCAGATTAGAGCCATAAAGGAGACTAGACATCTACCACCCCACTACCACTATCAGATTAGAGCCATAAAGTAGACTAGACATCTATCACCTACTACCACTATCAGATTAGAGCCATACAGGAGACTAGACATCTACCACCCCACTACCACTATCAGATTAGAGCCATAAATGAGACTAGACATCTACCACCCCAATACCACTATCAGATTAGAGCCATAAAGGAGACTAGACATCTACCACCCCACTACCACTATCAGATTAGAGCCATAAAGGAGACTAGACATCTACCACCCAAATACCACTATCAGATTAGAGCCATAAAGGAGACTAGACATCTACCACTATCAGATTAGAGCCATAAAGGAGACTAGACATCTACCACCCCACTACCACTATCAGATTAGAGCCATAAAGTAGACTAGACATCTATCACCCTACTACCACTATCAGATTAGAGCCATAAAGGAGACTAGACATCTACCACCCCACTACCACTATCAGATTAGAGCCATAAATGAGACTAGACATCTACCACCCCAATACCACTATCAGATTAGAGCCATAAAGGAGACTAGACATCTACCACTATCAGATTAGAGCCATAAATGAGACTAGACATCTACCACCCAAATACCACTATCAGATTAGAGCCATAAAGGAGACTAGACATCTACCACTATCAGATTAGAGCCATAAAGGAGAATATACATCTAAAACCCCACTACCACTATCAGATTAGAGCCATAAAGGAGACTAGACATCTACCACCCCACTACCACTACCAGATTAGAGCCATACGGGAGACTAGACATCTACCACCCCACTACTACTATCAGATGAGAGCCATAAAGGAGACTAGACATCGACCACCACACTACCACTATCAGATTAGAGCCATAAAGGAGACTAGACATCTACCACCCCACTACCACTATCAGATGAGAGCCATAAAGGAGACTAGACATCTATCAACCCACTGCCACTATCAGATTAGAGCCATAAAGGAGACAAGACATCTACCACTATCAGATTAGAGCCATAAAGGAGACTAGACATCTACCACCCCACTACCACTATCAGATTAGAGCCATAAAGGAGACTAGACATCTACCACTATCAGATTAGAGCCATAAAGGAGACTAGACATCTACCACCCCACTACCACTACCAGATTAGAGCCATACGGGAGACTAGACATCTACCACCCCACTACTACTATCAGATGAGAGCCATAAAGGAGACTAGACATCGACCACCACACTACCACTATCAGATTAGAGCCATAAAGGAGACTAGACATCTACCACCCCACTACCACTATCAGATGAGAGCCATAAAGGAGACTAGACATCTATCAACCCACTGCCACTATCAGATTAGAGCCATAAAGGAGACAAGACATCTACCACTATCAGATTGGAGCCATAAAGGAGACTAGACATCTACCACTATCAGATTAGAGCCATAAAGGAGAATAGACATCTAAAACCCCACTACCACTATCTTATTAGAGCCATAAAGGAGACTAGACATCTACCACCCCACTACCAGATTAGAGCCATACGGGAGACTAGACATCTACCACCCCACTACTACTATCAGATGAGAGCCATAAAGGAGACTAGACATCGACCACCCCACTACCACTATCAGATTAGAGCCATAAAGGAGACTAGACATCTACCACCCCACTACCACTATCAGATTAGAGCCATAAAGGAGACTAGACATCGACCACCCCACTACCACTATCAGATTAGTGCCATAAAGGAGACTAGACATCTACCACCCCACTACCACTATCAGATTAGAGCCATAAAGGAGACTAGACATCTATCAACCCACTGCCACTATCAGATTAGAGCCATAAAGGAGACTAGACATCTACCACTATCAGATTAGAGCCATAAAGGAGACTAGACATCTACCACTATCAGATTAGAGCCATAAAGGAGACTAGACATCTACCACCCCACTACCACTATCAGATTAGAGCCATAAAGGAGACTAGACATCTACCACCCCACTAACACTATCAGATTAGAGCCATAAAGGAGACTAGACATCTATCACCCCACTACCACCATCAGATTAGAGCCATAAAGGAGACATCTATCACCCTACTACCACTATCAGATTAGAGCCATAAAGGAGAATAGACATCTAAAACCCCACTACCACTATCAGATTAGAGCCATAAAGGAAACTAGACATCGACCACCCCACTATCACTATCAGATTAGAGCCATAAAGGAGACTAGACATCTACCACCCCACTACCACTATCAGATTAGAGCCATAAAGGAGACTAGACATCTATCACCCCACTACCAATATCAGATTAGAGCCATAAAGGAGACTAGACATCTACCACTATCAGATTAGAGCCATAAAGGAGACTAGACATCTACCACCCCACTACCACTATCAGATTAGAGCCATAAAGTAGACTAGACATGTATCACCCTACTACCACTATCAGATTAGAGCCATAAAGGAGAATAGACATCTAAAACCCCACTACCACTATCAGATTAGAGCCATAAAGGAGACTAGACATCTACCACCCCACTACCACTATCAGATTAGAGCCATAAAGGAGACTAGACATCTACCACTATCAGATTAGAGCCATAAAGGAGACTAGACATCTACCACCCCACTACCACTATCAGATTAGAGCCATAAAGGAGACTAGACATCTACTACCCCACTACCACTATCAGATTAGAGCCATAAATGAGACTAGACATCTACCACCCCAATACCACTATCAGATTAGAGCCATAAAGGAGACTAGACATCTACCACCCCACTACCACTATCAGATTAGAGCCATAAAGGAGACTAGATATCTATCAACCCACTGCCAATATCAGATTAGAGCCATAAAGGAGACTAGACATCTAAAACCCCACTACCACTATCAGATTAGAGCCATAAAGGAGACTAGACATCTACAACCCCCCTACCACTATCAGATTAGAGCCATAAAGGAGACTAGACATCTACCACTATCAGATTAGAGCCATAAAGGAGACTAGACATCTACCACCCCACTACCACTATCAGATTAGAGCCATAAAGTAGACTAGACATCTATCACCCTACTACCACTATCAGATTAGAGCCATACAGGAGACTAGACATCTACCACCCCACTACCACTATCAGATTAGAGCCATAAAGGAGACTAGACATCTACCACCCCACTACCACTATCAGATTAGAGCCATAAAGGAGACTAGACATCTACCACCCAAATACCACTATCAGATTAGAGCCATAAAGGAGACTAGACATCTACCACTATCAGATTAGAGCCATAAAGGAGACTAGACATCTACCACCCCACTACCACTATCAGATTAGAGCCATAAAGTAGACTAGACATCTATCACCCTACTACCACTATCAGATTAGAGCCATAAAGGAGAAAAGACATCTAAAACCCCACTACCACTATCAGATTAGAGCCATAAAGGAGACTAGACATCTACCACCCCACTACCACTATCAGATTAGAGCCATAAAGGAGACTAGACATCTACCACTATCAGATTAGAGCCATAAAGGAGACTAGACATCTACCACCCCACTACCACTATCAGATTAGAGCCATAAAGTAGACTAGACATCTATCACCCTACTACCACTATCAGATTAGAGCCATAAAGGAGAATAGACATCTAAAACCCCACTACCACTATCAGATTAGAGCCATAAAGGAGACTAGACATCTACCACCCCACTACCACTATCAGATTAGAGCCATAAAGGAGACTAGACATCTACCACCCCACTACCACTATCAGATTAGAGCCATAAATGAGACTAGACATCTACCACTATCAGATTAGAGCCATAAAGGAGACTAGACATCTACCACCCAAATACCACTATCAGATTGGAGCCATAAAGGAGACTAGACATCTACCACTATCAGATTAGAGCCATAAAGGAGAATAGACATCTAAAACCCCACTACCACTATCAGATTAGAGCCATAAAGGAGACTAGACATCTACCACCCCACTACCACTACCAGATTAGAGCCATACGGGAGATTAGACATCTACCACCCCACTACTACTATCAGATGAGAGCCATAAAGGAGACTAGACATCGACCACCCCACTACCACTATCAGATTAGAGCCATAAAGGAGACTAGACATCTACCACCCCACTACCACTATCAGATTAGAGCCATAAAGGAGACTAGACATCTACCACTATCAGATTAGAGCCATAAAGGAGACTAGACATCTACCACTATCAGATTAGAGCCATAAAGGAGACTAGACATCTACCACCCCACTACCACTATCAGATTAGAGCCATAAAGTAGACTAGACATCTATCACCCTACTACCACTATCAGATTAGAGCCATAAAGGAGAATAGACATCTAAAACCCCACTACCACTATCAGATTAGAGCCATAAAGGAGACTAGACATCTACCACCCCACTACCACTATCAGATTAGAGCCATAAAGGAGACTAGACATCTACCACTATCAGATTAGAGCCATAAAGGAGACTAGACATCTACCACCCCACTACCACTATCAGATTAGAGCCATAAAGGAGACTAGACATCTACTACCCCACTACCACTATCAGATTAGAGCCATAAATGAGACTAGACATCTACCACCCCAATACCACTATCAGATTAGAGCCATAAAGGAGACTAGACATCTACCACTATCAGATTAGAGCCATAAAGGAGACTAGACATCTACCACCCCACTACCACTATCAGATTAGAGCCATAAAGTAGACTAGACATCTATCACCCTACTACCACTATCAGATTAGAGCCATAAAGGAGAATAGACATCTAAAACCCCACTACCACTATCAGATTAGAGCCATAAAGGAGACTAGACATCTACCACCCCACTACCACTATCAGATTAGAGCCATAAAGGAGACTAGACATCTACCACTATCAGATTAGAGCCATAAAGGAGACTAGATATCTAAAACCCCACTACCACTATCAGATTAGAGCCATAAAGGAGACTAGACATCTACAACCCCCCTACCACTATCAGATTAGAGCCATAAAGGAGACTAGACATCTACCACTATCAGATTAGAGCCATAAAGGAGACTAGACATCTACCACTATCAGATTAGAGCCATAAAGGAGACTAGACATCTACCACCCCACTACCACTATCAGATTAGAGCCATAAAGGAGACTAGACATCTACTACCCTACTACCACTATCAGATTAGAGCCATAAATGAGACTAGACATCTACCACCCCAATACCACTATCAGATTAGAGCCATAAAGGAGACTAGACATCTACCACCCCACTACCACTATCAGATTAGAGCCATAAAGGAGACTAGATATCTATCAACCCACTGCCAATATCAGATTAGAGCCATAAAGGAGACTAGACATCTAAAACCCCACTTCCACTATCAGATTAGAGCCATAAAGGAGACTAGACATCTACCACCCCACTACCACTATCAGATTAGAGCCATAAAGGAGACTAGACATCTACTACCCCACTACCACTATCAGATTAGAGCCATAAATGAGACTAGACATCTACCACCCCAATACCACTATCAGATTAGAGCCATAAAGGAGACTAGACATCTACCACCCCACTACCACTATCAGATTAGAGCCATAAAGGAGACTAGATATCTATCAACCCACTGCCAATATCAGATTAGAGCCATAAAGGAGACTAGACATCTAAAACCCCACTACCACTATCAGATTAGAGCCATAAAGGAGACTAGACATCTACAACCCCCCTACCACTATCAGATTAGAGCCATAAAGGAGACTAGACATCTACCACTATCAGATTAGAGCCATAAAGGAGACTAGACATCTACCACTATCAGATTAGAGCCATAAAGGAGACTAGACATCTACCACCCCACTACCACTATCAGATTAGAGCCATAAAGGAGACTAGACATCTACTACCCTACTACCACTATCAGATTAGAGCCATAAATGAGACTAGACATCTACCACCCCAATACCACTATCAGATTAGAGCCATAAAGGAGACTAGACATCTACCACCCCACTACCACTATCAGATTAGAGCCATAAAGGAGACTAGATATCTATCAACCCACTGCCAATATCAGATTAGAGCCATAAAGGAGACTAGACATCTAAAACCCCACTTCCACTATCAGATTAGAGCCATAAAGGAGACTAGACATCTACCACCCCACTACCACTATCAGATTAGAGCCATAAAGGAGACTAGACATCTACTACCCCACTACCACTATCAGATTAGAGCCATAAATGAGACTAGACATCTACCACCCCAATACCACTATCAGATTAGAGCCATAAAGGAGACTAGACATCTACCACCCCACTACCACTATCAGATTAGAGCCATAAAGGAGACTAGATATCTATCAACCCACTGCCAATATCAGATTAGAGCCATAAAGGAGACTAGACATCTAAAACCCCACTACCACTATCAGATTAGAGCCATAAAGGAGACTAGACATCTACAACCCCCCTACCACTATCAGATTAGAGCCATAAAGGAGACTAGACATCTACCACTATCAGATTAGAGCCATAAAGGAGACTAGACATCTACCACCCCACTACCACTATCAGATTAGAGCCATAAAGTAGACTAGACATCTTTCACCTACTACCACTATCAGATTAGAGCCATACAGGAGACTAGACATCTACCACGCCACTACCACTATCAGATTAGAGCCATAAATGAGACTAGACATCTACCACCCCAATACCACTATCAGATTAGAGCCATAAAGGAGACTAGACATCTACCACCCCACTACCACTATCAGATTAGAGCCATAAAGGAGACTAGACATCTACCACCCAAATACCACTATCAGATTGGAGCCATAAAGGAGACTAGACATCTACCACTATCAGATTAGAGCCATAAAGGAGACTAGACATCTACCACCCCACTACCACTATCAGATTAGAGCCATAAAGTAGACTAGACATCTATCACCCTACTACCACTATCAGATTAGAGCCATAAAGGAGACTAGACATCTACCACCCCACTACCACTATCAGATTAGAGCCATAAATGAGACTAGACATCTACCACCCCAATACCACTATCAGATTAGAGCCATAAAGGAGACTAGACATCTACCACTATCAGATTAGAGCCATAAATGAGACTAGACATCTACCACCCAAATACCACTATCAGATTAGAGCCATAAAGGAGACTAGACATCTACCACTATCAGATTAGAGCCATAAAGGAGACTAGACATCTACCACCCCACTACCACTACCAGATTAGAGCCATACGGGAGACTAGACATCTACCACCCCACTACCACTATCAGATGAGAGCCATAAAGGAGACTAGACATCTATCAACCCACTGCCACTATCAGATTAGAGCCATAAAGGAGACAAGACATCTACCACTATCAGATTAGAGCCATAAAGGAGACTAGACATCTACCACCCCACTACCACTATCAGATTAGAGCCATAAAGGAGACTAGACATCTACCACTATCAGATTAGAGCCATAAAGGAGACTAGACATCTACCACCCCACTACCACTGTCAGATTAGAGCCATAAAGGAGACTAGACATCTACAACCCCCCTACCACTATCAGATGAGAGCCATAAAGGAGACTAGACATCTATCAACCCACTGCCACTATCAGATTAGAGCCATAAAGGAGACAAGACATCTACCACTATCAGATTAGAGCCATAAAGGAGACTAGACATCTACTACCCCACTACCACTATCAGATTAGAGCCATAAATGAGACTAGACATCTACCACCCCAATACCACTATCAGATTAGAGCCATAAAGGAGACTAGACATCTACCACCCCACTACCACTATCAGATTAGAGCCATAAATGAGACTAGACATCTATCACCCTACTACCACTATCAGATTAGAGCCATAAAGGAGACTAGACATCTACTACCCCACTACCACTATCAGATTAGAGCCATAAATGAGACTAGACATCTACCACCCCAATACCACTATCAGATTAGAGCCATAAAGGAGACTAGACATCTACCACCCCACTACCACTATCAGATTAGAGCCATAAAGGAGACTAGATATCTATCAACCCACTGCCAATATCAGATTAGAGCCATAAAGGAGACTAGACATCTAAAACCCCACTACCACTATCAGATTAGAGCCATAAAGGAGACTAGACATCTACAACCCCCCTACCACTATAAGATTAGAGCCATAAAGGAGACTAGACATCTACCACTATCAGATTAGAGCCATAAAGGAGACTAGACATCTACCACTATCAGATTAGAGCCATAAAGGAGACTAGACATCTACCACCCCACTACCACTATCAGATTAGAGCCATAAAGGAGACTAGACATCTACTACCCCACTACCAGTATCAGATTAGAGCCATAAAGGAGACTAGATATCTATCAACCCACTGCCAATATCAGATTAGAGCCATAAAGGAGACTAGACATCTAAAACCCCACTACCACTATCAGATTAGAGCCATAAAGGAGACTAGACATCTACCACCCCACTACCACTATCAGATTAGAGCCATAAAGGAGACTAGACATCTACTACCCCACTACCACTATCAGATTAGAGCCATAAGTGAGACTAGACATCTACCACCCCAATACCACTATCAGATTAGAGCCATAAAGGAGACTAGACATCTACCACCCCACTACCACTATCAGATTAGAGCCATAAAGGAGACTAGACATCTAAAACCCCACTACCACTATCAGATTAGAGCCATAAAGGAGACTAGACATCTACAACCCCCCTACCACTATCAGATTAGAGCCATAAAGGAGACTAGACATCTACCACTATCAGATTAGAGCCATAAAGGAGACTAGACATCTACCACCCCACTACCACTATCAGATTAGAGCCATAAAGTAGACTAGACATCTATCACCCTACTACCACTATCAGATTAGAGCCATACAGGAGACTAGACATCTACCACCCCACTACCACTATCAGATTAGAGCCATAAAGGAGACTAGACATCTACCACCCCACTACCACTATCAGATTAGAGCCATAAAGGAGACTAGACATCTACCACCCAAATACCACTATCAGATTAGAGCCATAAAGGAGACTAGACATCTACCACTATCAGATTAGAGCCATAAAGGAGACTAGACATCTACCACCCCACTACCACTATCAGATTAGAGCCATAAAGTAGACTAGACATCTATCACCCTACTACCACTATCAGATTAGAGCCATAAATGAGACTAGACATCTACCACCCCAATACCACTATCAGATTAGAGCCATAAAGGAGACTAGACATCTATCACCCCACTACCACTATCAGATTAGAGCCATAAAGGAGACTAGATATATATCAACTCACTGCCACTATCAGATTAGAGCCATAAAGGAGACTAGACATCTATCACCCCACTACCACTATCAGATTAGAGCCATAAAGGATAATAGACATCTAAAACCACACTACCACTATCAGATTAGAGCCATAAAGGAGACTAGACATCTACCACCCCAATACCACTATCAGATTAGAGCCATAAAGGAGACAAGACATCTACCACTATCAGATTAGAGCCATAAAGGAGACTAGACATCTACCACCCCACTACCACTATCAGATTAGAGCCATAAAGGAAAATAGACATCTAAAACCCCACTACCACTATCAGATTAGAGCCATAAAGGAGACTAGACATCTACAACCCCCCTACCACTATCAGATTAGAGCCAAAAAGGAGAATAGACATCTAAAATCCCACTACCACTATCAGATTACAGCCATAAAGGAGACTAGACATCTACAACCCCCCTACCACTATCAGATTAGAGCCATAAAGGAGACTAGACATCTACCACTATCAGATTAGAGCCATAAAGGAGACTAGACATCTACCACCCCACTACCACTATCAGATTAGAGCCATAAAGGAGAATAGACATCTAAAACCCCACTACCACTATCAGATTAGAGCCATAAAGGAGACTAGACATCTACATCCCCCCTACCACTATCAGATTAGAGCCATAAAGGAGACTAGATATATATCAACGCACTGCCACTATCAGATTAGAGCCATAAAGGAGACTAGACATCTATCACCACACTACCACTATCAGATTAGAGCCATAAAGGATAATAGACATCTACAACCCCCCTACCACTATCAGATTAGAGCCAAAAAGGAGAATAGACATCTAAAATCCCACTACCACTATCAGATTAGAGCCATAAAGGAGACTAGACATCTACATCCCCCCTACCACTATCAGATTAGAGCCATAAAGGAGACTAGACATCTACCACTATCAGATTAGAGCCATAAATGAGACTAGACATCTACCACCCCAATACCACTATCAGATTAGAGCCATAAAGGAGACTAGACATCTACCACTATCAGATTAGAGCCATAAAGGAGACTAGACATCTACATCCCCCCTACCACTATCAGATTAGAGCCATAAAGGAGACTAGACATCTACCACTATCAGATTAGAGCCATAAAGGAGACTAGACATCTATCACCCCACTACCACTATCAGATTAGAGCCATAAAGGAGACTAGATATATATCAACTCACTGCCACTATCAGATTAGAGCCATAAAGGAGACTAGACATCTATCACCACACTACCACTATCAGATTAGAGCCATAAAGGATAATAGACATCTAAAACCACACTACCACTATCAGATTAGAGCCATAAAGGAGACTAGACATCTACAACCCCCCTACCACTATCAGATTAGAGCCATAAAGGAGACAAGACATCTACCACTATCAGATTAGAGCCATAAAGGAGACTAGACATCTACCACCCCACTACCACTATCAGATTAGAGCCATAAAGGAGAATAGACATCTAAAACCCCACTACCACTATCAGATTAGAGCCATAAAGGAGACTAGACATCTACAACCCCCCTACCACTATCAGATTAGAGCCAAAAAGGAGAATAGACATCTAAATCCAACTACCACTATCAGATTAGAGCCATAAAGGAGACTAGACATCTACAACCCCCCTACCACTATCAGATTAGAGCCATAAAGGAGACTAGACATCTACCACTATCAGATTAGAGCCATAAATGAGACTAGACATCTACCACCCCAATACCACTATCAGATTAGAGCCATAAAGGAGACTAGACATCTACCACTATCAGATTAGAGCCATAAAGGAGACTAGACATCTACCACCCCACTACCACTATCAGATTAGAGCCATAAAGTAGACTAGACATCTATCAGCCTACTACCACTATCTGATTAGAGCCATAAGGGAGACTAGACATCTACCACCCCACTACCACTATCAGATTAGAGCCATAAAGGAGACTAGACATCTACCACCCCACTACCACTATCAGATTAGAGCCATAAAGGAGACTAGACATCTATCACCCCACTACCACTATCAGATTAGAGCCATAAAGGAGACTAGATATATATCAACTCACTGCCACTATCAGATTAGAGCCATAAAGGAGACTAGACATCTATCACCCCACTACCACTATCAGATTAGAGCCATAAAGGATAATAGACATCTAAAACCACACTACCACTATCAGATTAGAGCCATAAAGGAGACTAGACATCTACCACCCCAATACCACTATCAGATTAGAGCCATAAAGGAGACAAGACATCTACCACTATCAGATTAGAGCCATAAAGGAGACTAGACATCTACCACCCCACTACCACTATCAGATTAGAGCCATAAAGGAAAATAGACATCTAAAACCCCACTACCACTATCAGATTAGAGCCATAAAGGAGACTAGACATCTACAACCCCCCTACCACTATCAGATTAGAGCCAAAAAGGAGAATAGACATCTAAAATCCCACTACCACTATCAGATTACAGCCATAAAGGAGACTAGACATCTACAACCCCCCTACCACTATCAGATTAGAGCCATAAAGGAGACTAGACATCTACCACTATCAGATTAGAGCCATAAATGAGACTAGACATCTACCACCCCACTACCACTATCAGATTAGAGCCATAAAGTAGACTAGACATCTATCAGCCTACTACCACTATCTGATTAGAGCCATAAGGGAGACTAGACATCTACCACCCCACTACCACTATCAGATTAGAGCCATAAAGGAGACTAGACATCTACCACCCCACTACCACTATCAGATTAGAGCCATAAAGGAGACTAGACATCTACCACCCCACTACCACTATCAGATTTGAGCCATAAAGGAGACTAGATATATATCAACTCACTGCCACTATCAGATTAGAGCCATAAAGGAGACTAGACATCTATCACCACACTACCACTATCAGATTAGAGCCATAAAGGATAATAGACATCTACAACCCCCCTACCACTATCAGATTAGAGCCATAAAGGAGACAAGACATCTACCACTATCAGATTAGAGCCATAAAGGAGACTAGACATCTACCACCCCACTACCACTATCAGATTAGAGCCATAAAGGAGAATAGACATCTAAAACCCCACTACCACTATCAGATTAGAGCCATAAAGGAGACTAGACATCTACCACCCCACTACCACTATCAGATTAGAGCCATAAAGGAGACTCGACATCTATCACCCCACTACCACTATCAGATTAGAGCCATAAAGGAGACTAGATATATATCAACTCACTGCCACTATCAGATTAGAGCCATAAAGGAGACTAGACATCTATCACCCCACTACCACTATCAGATTAGAGCCATAAAGGATAATAGACATCTACAACCCCCCTACCACTATCAGATTAGAGCCAAAAAGGAGAATAGACATCTAAAATCCCACTACCACTATCAGATTAGAGCCATAAAGGAGACTAGACATCTACATCCCCCCTACCACTATCAGATTAGAGCCATAAAGGAGACTAGACATCTACCACTATCAGATTAGAGCCATAAATGAGACTAGACATCTACCACCCCAATACCACTATCAGATTAGAGCCATAAAGGAGACTAGACATCTACCACTATCAGATTAGAGCCATAAAGGAGACTAGACATCTACATCCCCCCTACCACTATCAGATTAGAGCCATAAAGGAGACTAGACATCTACCACTATCAGATTAGAGCCATAAAGGAGACTAGACATCTATCACCCCACTACCACTATCAGATTAGAGCCATAAAGGAGACTAGATATATATCAACTCACTGCCACTATCAGATTAGAGCCATAAAGGAGACTAGACATCTATCACCACACTACCACTATCAGATTAGAGCCATAAAGGATAACAGACATCTAAAACCACACTACCACTATCAGATTAGAGCCATAAAGGAGACTAGACATCTACAACCCCCCTACCACTATCAGATTAGAGCCATAAAGGAGACAAGACATCTACCACTATCAGATTAGAGCCATAAAGGAGACTAGACATCTACCACCCCACTACCACTATCAGATTAGAGCCATAAAGGAAAATAGACATCTAAAACCCCACTACCACTATCAGATTAGAGCCATAAAGGAGACTAGACATCTACAACCCCCCTACCACTATCAGATTAGAGCCAAAAAGGAGAATAGACATCTAAATCCCACTACCACTATCAGATTAGAGCCATAAAGGAGACTAGACATCTACAACCCCCCTACCACTATCAGATTAGAGCCATAAAGGAGACTGGACATCTACCACTATCAGATTAGAGCCATAAAGGAGACTAGACATCTACCACCCCACTACCACTATCAGATTAGAGCCATAAAGTAGACTAGACATCTATCAGCCTACTACCACTATCTGATTAGAGCCATAAGGGAGACTAGACATCTACCACCCCACTACCACTATCAGATTAGAGCCATAAAGGAGACTAGACATCTACCACCCCACTACCACTATCAGATTAGAGCCATAAAGGAGACTAGACATCTATCACCCCACTACCACTATCAGATTAGAGCCATAAAGGAGACTAGATATATATCAACTCACTGCCACTATCAGATTAGAGCCATAAAGGAGACTAGACATCTATCACCCCACTACCACTATCAGATTAGAGCCATAAAGGATAATAGACATCTAAAACCACACTACCACTATCAGATTAGAGCCATAAAGGAGACTAGACATCTACCACCCCAATACCACTATCAGATTAGAGCCATAAAGGAGACAAGACATCTACCACTATCAGATTAGAGCCATAAAGGAGACTAGACATCTATCACCCCACTACCACTATCAGATTAGAGCCATAAAGGAGAATAGACATCTAAAACCCCACTACCAATATCAGATTAGAGCCATAAAGGAAACTAGACATCTACAACCCCCCTAACACTATCAGATTAGAGCCATAAGGGAGACTAGACATCTACCACCCCACTACCACTATCAGATTAGAGCCATAAATGAGACTAGACATCTACCACCCCAATACCACTATCAGATTAGAGCCATAAAGGAGACTAGACATCTACCACTATCAGATTAGAGCCATAAAGGAGACTAGACATCTACCAACCCACTAACACTATCAGATTAGAGCCATAAAGGAGACTAGACATCTACAACCCCCCTACCACTATCAGATTAGAGCCATAAGGGAGACTAGACATCTACCACCCCACTACCACTATCAGATTAGAGCCATAAATGAGACTAGACATCTACCACCCCAATACCACTATCAGATTAGAGCCATAAAGGAGACTAGACATCTACCACTATCAGATTAGAGCCATAAAGGAGACTAGACATCTACATCCCCCCTACCACTATCAGATTAGAGCCATAAAGGAGACTAGACATCTACCACTATCAGATTAGAGCCATAAAGGAGATTAGACATCTATCACCCCACTACCACTATCAGATTAGAGCCATAAAGGAGACTAGATATATATCAACTCACTGCCACTATCAGATTAGAGCCATAAAGGAGACAAGACATCTACCACTATCAGATTAGAGCCATAAAGGAGACTAGACATCTACCACCCCACTACCACTATCAGATTAGAGCCATAAAGGAGAATAGACATCTACAACCCCCCTACCACTATCAGATTAGAGCCAAAAAGGAGAATAGACATCTAAAATCCCACTACCACTATCAGATTAGAGCCATAAAGGAGACTAGATATATATCAACTCACTGCCACTATCAGATTAGAGCCATAAAGGAGACTAGACATCTATCACCACACTACCACTATCAGATTAGAGCCATAAAGGATAATAGACATCTACAACCCCCCTACCACTATCAGATTAGAGCCATAAAGGAGACAAGACATCTACCACTATCAGATTAGAGCCATAAAGGAGACTAGACATCTACCACCCCACTACCACTATCAGATTAGAGCCATAAAGGAGAATAGACATCTAAAACCCCACTACCACTATCAGATTAGAGCCATAAAGGAGACTAGACATCTACCACCCCACTACCACTATCAGATTAGAGCCATAAAGGAGACTCGACATCTATCACCCCACTACCACTATCAGATTAGAGCCATAAAGGAGACTAGATATATATCAACTCACTGCCACTATCAGATTAGAGCCATAAAGGAGACTAGACATCTATCACCCCACTACCACTATCAGATTAGAGCCATAAAGGAGACTAGACATCTACCACTATCAGATTAGAGCCATAAATGAGACTAGACATCTACCACCCCAATACCACTATCAGATTAGAGCCATAAATGAGACTAGACATCTACCACTATCAGATTAGAGCCATAAAGGAGACTAGACATCTACATCCCCCCTACCACTATCAGATTAGAGCCATAAAGGAGACTAGACATCTACCACTATCAGATTAGAGCCATAAAGGAGATTAGACATCTATCACCCCACTACCACTATCAGATTAGAGCCATAAAGGAGACTAGATATATATCAACTCACTGCCACTATCAGATTAGAGCCATAAAGGAGACTAGACATCTATCACCACACTACCACTATCAGATTAGAGCCATAAAGGATAATAGACATCTAAAACCACACCACCACTATCAGATTAGATTCATAAAGGAGACTAGACATCTACAACCCCCCTACCACTATCAGATTAGAGCCACAAAGGAGACAAGACATCTACCACTATCAGATTAGAGCCATAAAGGAGACTAGACATCTACCATCCCACTACCACTATCAGATTAGAGCCATAAAGGAGAATAGACATCTACCACCCCACTACCACTATCAGATTAGAGCCATAAAGGAGACTAGACATCTACAACCCCCCTACCACTATCAGATTAGAGCCAAAAAGGAGAATAGACATCTAAAATCCACCTACCACTATGAGATTAGAGCCATAAAGGAGACTAGACATCTACATCCCCCCTACCACTATCAGATTAGAGCCATAAAGGAGACTAGACATCTACCACTATCAGATTAGAGCCATAAAGGAGACTAGACATCTACCACCCCAATACCACTATCAGATTAGAGCCATAAATGAGACTAGACATCTACATCCCCCCTACCACTATCAGATTAGAGCCATAAAGGAGACTAGACATCTACCACTATCAGATTAGAGCCATAAAGGAGACTAGACATCTATCACCCCACTACCACTATCAGATTAGAGCCATAAAGGAGACTAGATATATATCAACTCACTGCCACTATCAGATTAGAGCCATAAAGGAGACTAGACATCTATCACCACACTACCACTATCAGATTAGAGCCATAAAGGATAATAGACATCTAAAACCACACTACCACTATCAGATTAGAGCCATAAAGGAGACAAGACATCTACCACTATCAGATTAGAGCCATAAAGGAGACTAGACATCTACCACCTAACTACCACTATCAGATTAGAGCCATAAAGGAGAATAGACATCTAAAACCCCACTACCACTATCAGATTAGAGCCATAAAGGAGACTAGACATCTACAACCCCCCTACCACTATCAGATTAGAGCCAAAAAGGAGAATAGACATCTAAAATCCCACTACCACTATCAGATTAGAGCCATAAAGGAGACTAGACATCTACAACCCCCCTACCACTATCAGAATAGAGCCATAAAGGAGACTAGACATCTACCACTATCAGATTAGAGCCATAAAGGAGACTAGACATCTACCACCCCACTACCACTATCAGATTAGAGCCATAAAGTAGACTAGACATCTATCAGCCTACTACCACTATCTGATTAGAGCCATAAGGGAGACTAGACATCTACCACCCCACTACCACTATCAGATTAGAGCCATAAAGGAGACTAGACATCTACCACCCCACTACCACTATCAGATTAGAGCCATAAAGGAGACTAGACATCTATCACCCCACTACCACTATCAGATTAGAGCAATAAAGGAGACTAGATATATATCAACTCACTGCCACTATCAGATTAGAGCCATAAAGGAGACAAGACATCTACCACCCCACTACCACTATCAGATTAGAGCCATAAAGGATAATAGACATCTAAAACCACACTACCACTATCAGATTAGAGCCATAAAGGAGACTAGACATCTACAACCCCCCTACCACTATCAGATTAGAGCCATAAAGGAGACAAGACATCTACCACTATCAGATTAGAGCCATAAAGGAGACTAGACATCTACCACCCCACTACCACTATCAGATTAGAGCCATAAAGGAGAATAGACATCTAAAACCCCACTACCACTATCAGATTAGAGCCATAAAGGAGACTAGACATCTACAACCCCCCTACCACTATCAGATTAGAGCCATAAAGGAGACTAGACATCTACCACTATCAGATTAGAGCCATAAATGAGACTAGACATCTACCACCCCAATACCACTATCAGATTAGAGCCATAAAGGAGACTAGACATCTACGACTATCAGATTAGAGCCATAAAGGAGACTAGACATCTACCACCCCACTACCACTATCAGATTAGAGCCATAAAGTAGACTAGACATCTACAACCCCCCTACCACTATCAGATTAGAGCCAAAAAGGAGAATAGACATCTAAAATCCCACTACCACTATCAGATTAGAGCCATAAAGGAGACTAGACATCTACAACCCCCCTACCACTATCAGATTAGAGTCATAAGGGAGACTAGACATCTACCACCCCACTACCACTATCAGATTAGAGCCATAAATGAGACTAGACATCTACCACCCCAATACCACTATCAGATTAGAGCCATAAAGGAGACTAGACATCTACCACTATCAGATTAGAGCCATAAAGGAGACTAGACATCTACCACCCCACTACCACTATCAGATTAGAGCCATAAAGTAGACTAGACATCTATCAGCCTACTACCACTATCTGATTAGAGCCATAAGGGAGACTAGACATCTACCACCCCACTACCACTATCAGATTAGAGCCATAAAGGAGACTAGACATCTACCACCCCACTACCACTATCAGATTAGAGCCATAAAGGAGACTAGACATCTATCACCCCACTACCACTATCAGATTAGAGCAATAAAGGAGACTAGATATATATCAACTCACTGCCACTATCAGATTAGAGCCATAAAGGAGACTAGACATCTATCACCACACTACCACTATCAGATTAGAGCCATCAAGGATAATAGACATCTAAAACCACACTACCACTATCAGATTAGAGCCATAAAGGAGACTAGACATCTACAACCCCCCTACCACTATCAGATTAGAGCCATAAAGGAGACAAGACATCTACCACTATCAGATTAGAGCCATAAAGGAGACTAGACATCTACCACCCCACTACCACTATCAGATTAGAGCCATAAAGGAGAATAGACATCTAAAACCCCACTACCACTATCAGATTAGAGCCATAAAGGAGACTAGACATCTACAACCCCCCTACCACTATCAGATTAGAGCCAAAAAGGAGAATAGACATCTTAAATCCCACTACCACTATCAGATTAGAGCCATAAAGGAGACTAGACATCTACATCCCCCCTACCACTATCAGATTAGAGCCATAAAGGAGACTAGACATCTACCACTATCAGATTAGAGCCATAAATGAGAATAGACATCTACCACCTAAATACCACTATCAGATTAGAGCCATAAATGAGACTAGACATCTACCACTATCAGATTAGAGCCATAAAGGAGACTAGACATCTACATCCCCCCTACCACTATCAGATTAGAGCCATAAAGGAGACTAGACATCTACCACTATCAGATTAGAGCCATAAAGGAGACTAGACATCTATCACCCCACTACCACTATCAGATTAGAGCCATAAAGGAGACTAGACATCTATCACCACACTACCACTATCAGATTAGAGCCATAAAGGATAATAGACATCTAAAACCACACTACCACTATCAGATTAGAGCCATAAAGGAGACTAGACATCTACAACCCCCCTACCACTATCAGATTAGAGCCATAAAGGAGACAAGACATCTACCACTATCAGATTAGAGGCATAAAGGAGACTAGACATCTACCACCCCACTACCACTATCAGATTAGAGCCATAAAGGAGAATAGACATCTAAAACCCCACTACCACTATCAGATTAGAGCCATAAAGGAGACTAGACATCTACAACCCCCCTACCACTATCAGATTAGAGCCAAAAAGGAGAATAGACATCTAAAATCCCACTACCACTATAAGATTAGAGCCATAAAGGAGACTAGACATCTACAACCCCCCTACCACTATCAGATTAGAGCCATAAAGGAGACTAGACATCTACCACTATCAGATTAGAGCCATAAATGAGACTAGACATCTACCACCCCAATACCACTATCAGATTAGAGCCATAAAGGAGACTAGACATCTACCACTATCAGATTAGAGCCATAAAGGAGACTAGACATCTACCACCCCACTACCACAATCAGATTAGAGCCATAAAGTAGACTAGACATCTATCAGCCTACTACCACTATCTGATTAGAGCCATAAGGGAGACTAGACATCTACCACCCCACTACCACTATCAGATTAGAGCCATAAAGGAGACTAGACATCTACCACCCCACTACCACTATCAGATTAGAGCCATAAAGGAGACTAGACATCTACCACCCCACTACCACTATCAGATTAGAGCCATAAAGGAGACTAGACATCTACCACTCCACTACCACTATCAGATTAGAGCCATAAAGGAGACTAGATATATATCAACTCACTGCCACTATCAGATTAGAGCCATAAAGGAGACTAGACATCTTTCACCACACTACCACTATCAGATTAGAGCCATAAAGGATAATAGACATCTAAAACCACACTACCACTATCAGATTAGAGCCATAAAGGAGGCTAGACATCTACA
>NW_026602271.1:0-21449 GCF_029448725.1 Salvelinus fontinalis | reverse complement strand
GTAGTGGTAGTGGGGTGGTAGATGTCTAGTCTCCTTTATGGCTCTAATCTGATAGTGGTAGTGGGGTGGGAGATGTTTAGTCTCCTTTATGGCTCTAATCTGATAGTGGCAGTGGGGTTTTAGATGTCTATTCTCCTTTATGGCTCTAATCTGATAGTGGTAGTGGGGTGGTAGATGTCTAGTCTCCTTTATGGCTCTAATCTGATAGTGGCAGTGGGTTGATAGATGTCTATTCTCCTTTATGGCTCTAATCTGATAGTGGTAGTGGTGTGATAGATGTCTAGTCTCCTTTATGGCTCTAATCTGATAGTGGTAGTGGTGTGATAGATGTCTAGTCTCCTTTATGGCTCTAATCTGATAGTGGTAGTGGGGTGGTAGATGTCTAGTCTCCTTTATGGCTCTAATCTGATAGTGGTAGATGTCTAGTCTCCTTTATGGCTCTAATCTGATAGTGGTAGTGGGGTGGTAGATGTCTAGTCTCCTTTATGGCTCTAATCTGATAGTGGTAGTGGGGTTTTAGATGTCTATTCTCCTTTATGGCTCTAATCTGATAGTGGTAGTAGGGTGATAGATGTCTAGTCTACTTTATGGCTCTAATCTGATAGTGGTAGTGGGGTGGTAGATGTCTAGTCTCCTTTATGGCTCTAATCTGATAGTGGTAGATGTCTAGTCTCCTTTATGGCTCTAATCTGATAGTGGTATTTGGGTGGTAGATGTCTAGTCTCATTTATGGCTCTAATCTGATAGTGGTAGTGGGGTTTTAGATGTCTATTCTCCTTTATGGCTCTAATCTGATAGTGGTAGTGGGGTGGTAGATGTCTAGTCTCCATTATGGCTCTAATCTGATAGTGGTATTGGGGTGGTAGATGTCTAGTCTCATTTATGGCTCTAATCTGAAAGTGGTAGTGGGGTGGTAGATGTCTAGTCTCCTTTATGGCTCTAATCTGATAGTGTTAGTGGGGTTTTAGATGTCTATTCTCCTTTATGGCTCTAATCTGATAGTGGTAGTACGGTGATAGATGTCTAGTCTACTTTATGGCTCTAATCTGATAGTGGTAGTGGGGTGGTAGATGTCTAGTCTCCTTTATGGCTCTAATCTGATAGTGGTAGATGTCTAGTCTCCTTTATGGCTCTAATCTGATAGTGGTAGGGGGGTTGTAGATGTCTAGTCTCCTTTATGGCTCTAATCTGATAGTGGTAGTGGGGTTTTAGATGTCTAGTCTCCTTTATGGCTCTAATCTGATAGTGGCAGTGGGTTGATAGATATCTAGTCTCCTTTATGGCTCTAATCTGATAGTGGTAGTGGGGTGGTAGATGTCTAGTCTCCTTTATGGCTCTAATCTGATAGTGGCAGTGGGTTGATAGATATCTAGTCTCCTTTATGGCTCTAATCTGATAGTGGTAGTGGGGTGGTAGATGTCTAGTCTCCTTTATGGCTCTAATCTGATAGTGGTAGATGTCTAGTCTCCTTTATGGCTCTAATCTGATAGTGGTAGTGGGGTGGTAGATGTCTAGTCTCCTTTATGGCTCTAATCTGATAGTGGTAGTGGGGTTTTAGATGTCTATTCTCCTTTATGGCTCTAATCTGATAGTGGTAGATGTCTAGTCTCCTTTATGGCTCAAATCTGATAGTGGTAGTGGGGTGGTAGATGTCTAGTCTCCTTTATGGCTCTAATCTGATAGTGGTAGTGGGGTTTTAGATGTCTATTCTCCTTTATGGCTCTAATCTGATAGTGGTAGATGTCTAGTCTCCTTTATGGCTCTCATCTGATAGTGGTAGGGGGGTTGTAGATGTCTAGTCTTCTTTATGGCTCTAATCTGATAGTGGTAGTGGGGTTTTAGATGTCCAGTCTCCTTTCTGGCTCTAATCTGATGGTGGTAGATGTCTAGTCTCCTTTATGGCTCTAATCTGATAGTGGTAGTGGGGTGGTAGATGTCTAGTCTCCTTTATGGCTCTAATCTAATAGTGGTAGATGTCTAGTCTCCTTTATGGCTCTAATCTGATAGTGGTAGTGGGTTAATAGATGTCTATTCTATTTTATGGCTCTAATCTGATAGTGGTAGTGGGGTGATAGATGTCTAGTCTCCTTTATGGCTCTAATCTGATAGTGTTAGTGGGGTGGTAGATGTCTAGTCTCCTTTATGGCTCTAATCTGATAGTGGTAGTGGGGTGGTAGATGTCTAGTCTCCTTTATGGCTCTAATCTGATAGTGGTAGTGGGGTTTTAGATGTCTATTCTCCTTTACGGCTCTAATCTGATAGTGGTAGATGTCTAGTCTCCTTTATGGCTCTAATCTGATAGTGGTATTTGGGTGGTAGATGTCTAGTCTCATTTATGGCTCTAATCTGATAGTGGTAGTGGGGTGGTAGATTTCTAGTCTCCTTTATGGCTCTAATCTGATAGTGGTATTGGGGTGGTAGATGTCTAGTCTCATTTACGGCTCTAATCTGATAGTGGTAGTGGGGTGGTAGATGTCTAGTCTCCTTTATGGCTCTAATCTGATAGTGGTAGTGGGGTAGTCGATGTCTAGTCTCCTTTATGGCTCTCATGTGATAGTGGTAGTGGGGTGGTAGATGTCTAGTCTCCTTTATGGCTCTAATCTGATGGTGGTAGATGTCTAGTCTCCTTTATGGCTCTAATCTGATAGTGGTAGTGGGGTGGTAGATGTCTAGTCTCCTTTATGGCTCTAATCTAATAGTGGTAGATGTCTATTCTCCTTTATGGCTCTAATCTGATAGTGGTAGTGGGGTTTTAGATGTCTATTCTCCTTTATGGCTCTAATCTGATAGTGGTAGTGGGGTGATAGATGTCTAGTCTCCTTTATGGCTCTAATCTGATAGTGTTAGTGGGGTGGTAGATGTCTAGTCTCCTTTATGGCTCTAATCTGATAGTGGAAGTGGGGTTTTAGATGTCTAGTCTCCTTTATGGCTCTAATCTGATAGTGGCAGTGGGTTGATAGATATCTAGTCTCCTTTATGGCTCTAATCTGATAGTGGTAGATGTCTAGTCTCCTTTATGGCTCTAATCTGATAGTGGTATTGGGGTGGTAGATGTCTAGTCTCATTTATGGCTCTAATCTGATAGTGGTAGTGGGGTGGTAGATGTCTAGTCTCCTTTATGGCTCTAATCTGATAGTGGTATTGGGGTGGTAGATGTCTAGTCTCATTTATGGCTCTAATCTGATAGTGGTAGTGGGGTGGTAGATGTCTAGTCTCCTTTATGGCTCTAATCTGATAGTGGTAGATGTCTAGTCTCCTTTATGGTTCTAATCTGATAGTGGTATTGGGGTGGTAGATGTCTAGTCTCATTTATGGCTCTAATCTGATAGTGGTAGTGGGGTGGTAGATGTCTAGTCTCCTTTATGGCTCTAATCTGATAGTGGTAGTGGGGTAGTAGATGTCTAGTCTCCTTTATGGCTCTAATCTGATAGTGGTAGTGGGGTGGTAGATGTCTAGTCTCTTTTATGGCTCTAATCTGATAGTGGTAGATGTGTAGTCTCCTTTATGGCTCTAATCTGATAGTGGTAGTGGGGTGGTAGATGTCTAGTCTCCTTTATGGCTCTAATCTGATAGTGGTAGATGTCTAGTCTCCTTTATGGCTCTAATCTGATAGTTGTAGGGGGGTTGTAGATGTCTAGTCTCCTTTATGGCTCTAATCTGATAGTGGTAGTGGGGTTTTAGATGTCTAGTCTCCTTTATGGCTCTAATCTGATAGTGGTAGATGTCTAGTCTCCTTTATGGCTCTAATCTGATAGTTGTAGGGGGGTTGTAGATGTCTAGTCTCATTTATGGCTCTAATCTGATAGTGGTATTGGGGTGGTAGATGTCTAGTCTCATTTATGGCTCTAATCTGATAGTGGTAGTGCGGTGGTAGATGTCTAGTCTCCTTTATGGCTCTAATCTGATAGTGGTATTGGGGTGGTAGATGTCTAGTCTCATTTATGGCTCTAATCTGATAGTGGTAGTGGGGTGGTAGATGTCTAGTCTCCTTTATGGCTCTAATCTGATAGTGGTAGTGGGGTAGTCGATGTCTAGTCTCCTTTATGGCTCTAATCTGATAGTGGTATTGGGGTGGTAGATGTCTAGTCTCATTTATGGCTCTAATCTGATAGTGGTAGTGGGGTGGTAGATGTCTAGTCTCCTTTATGGCTCTAATCTGATAGTGGTATTGGGGTGGTAGATGTCTAGTCTCATTTATGGCTCTAATCTGATAGTGGTAGTGGGGTTTTAGATGTCTATTCTCCTTTATGGCTCTAATCTGATAGTGGTAGTAGGGTGATAGATGTCTAGTCTACTTTATGGCTCTAATCTGATAGTGGTAGTGGGGTGGTAGATGTCTAGTCTCCTTTATGGCTCTAATCTGATAGTGGTAGATGTCTAGTCTCCTTTATGGCTCTAATCTGATAGTGGTAGTGGGGTGGTAGATGTCTAGTCTCCTTTATGGCTCTAATCTGATAGTGGTAGTGGGGTTTTAGATGTCTATTCTCCTTTATGGCTCTAATCTGATAGTGGTAGTAGGGTGATAGATGTCTAGTCTACTTTATGGCTCTAATCTGATAGTGGTAGTGGGGTGGTAGATGTCTAGTCTCCTTTATGGCTCTAATCTGATAGTGGTAGATGTCTAGTCTCCTTTATGGCTCTAATCTGATAGTGGTATTGGGGTGGTAGATGTCTAGTCTCCTTTATGGCTCTAATCTGATAGTGGTAGTGGGGTAGTAGATGTCTAGTCTCCTTTATGGCTCTAATCTGATAGTGGTAGTGGGGTGGTAGATGTCTAGTCTCCTTTATGGCTCTAATCTGATAGTGGTAGTGGGGTTTTAGATGTCTAGTCTCCTTTATGGCTCTAATCTGATAGTGGCAGTGGGTTGATAGATACCTAGTCTCCTTTATGTCTCTAATCTGATAGTGGTATTGGGGTGGTAGATGTCTAGTCTCATTTATGGCTCTAATCTGATAGTGGTAGTGGGGTGGTACATGTCTAGTCTCCTTTATGGCTCTAATCTGATAGTGGTATTGGGGTGGTAGATGTCTAGTCTCATTTATGGCTCTAATCTGATAGTGGTAGTGGGGTGGTAGATGTCTAGTCTCCTTTATGGCTCTAATCTGAAAGTGGTAGTGGGGTAGTCGATGTCTAGTCTCCTTTATGGCTCTAATCTGATAGTGGTATTGGGGTGGTAGATGTCTAGTCTCATTTATGGCTCTAATCTGATAGTGGTAGTGGGGTGGTAGATGTCTAGTCTCCTTTATGGCTCTAATCTGATAGTGGTAGTGGGGTTTTAGATGTCTATTCTCCTTTATGGCTCTAATCTGATAGTGGTAGTAGGGTGATAGATGTCTAGTCTACTTTATGGCTCTAATCTGATAGTGGTAGTGGGGTGGTAGATGTCTATTCTCCTTTATGGCTCTAATCTGATAGTGGTAGATGTCTAGTCTCCTTTATGGCTCTAATCTGATAGTGGTATTGGGGTGGTAGATGTCTAGTCTCATTTATGGCTCTAATCTGATAGTGGTAGTGGGGTGGTAGATATCTAGTCTCCTTTATGGCTCTAATCTGATAGTGGCAGTGGGTTGATAGATATCTAGTCTCCTTTATGGCTCTAATCTGATAGTGGTAGTGGGGTGGTAGATGTCTAGTCTCCTTTATGGCTCTAATCTGATAGTGGTAGATGTCTAGTCTCCTTTATGGCTCTAATCTGATAGTGGTAGTGGGGTGGTAGATGTCTAGTCTCCTTTATGGCTCTAATCTGATAGTGGTAGATGTCTAGTCTCCTTTATGGCTCTAATCTGATAGTGGTATTTGGGTGGTAGATGTCTAGTCTCATTTATGGCTCTAATCTGATAGTGGTAGTGGGGTGGTAGATGTCTAGTCTCCTTTATGGCTCTAATCTGATAGTGGTATTGGGGTGGTAGATGTCTAGTCTCATTTATGGCTCTAATCTGATAGTGGTAGTGGGGTGGTAGATGTCTAATCTCCTTTATGGCTCTAATCTGATAGTGGTAGTGGGGTAGTCGATGTCTAGTCTCCTTTATGGCTCTCATCTGATAGTGGTAGTGGGGTGGTAGATGTCTAGTCTCCTTTATGGCTCTAATCTGATGGTGGTAGATGTCTAGTCTCCTTTATGGCTCTAATCTGATAGTGGTTGATGTCTAGTCTCCTTTATGGCTCTAATCTGATAGTGGTAGTGGGGTGGTAGATGTCTAGTCTCCTTCATGGCTCTAATCTGATAGTGGTAGTGGGGTGGTAGATGTCTAGTCTCCTTTATGGCTCTAATCTGATAGTGGTAGTGGGGTTTTAGATGTCTATTCTCCTTTATGGCTCTAATCTGATAGTGGTAGTAGGGTGATAGATGTCTAGTCTACTTTATGGCTCTAATCTGATAGTGGTAGTGGGGTGGTAGATGTCTAGTCTCCTTTATGGCTCTAATCTGATAGTGGTATTGGGGTGGTAGATGTCTAGTCTCATTTATGGCTCTAATCTGATAGTGGTAGTGGGGTGGTAGATGTCTAGTCTCCTTTATGGCTCTAATCTGATAGTGGTATTGGGGTGGTAGATGTCTAGTCTCATTTATGGCTCTAATCTGATAGTGGTAGTGGGGTAGTAGATGTCTAGTCTCCTTTATGGCTCTAATCTGATAGTGGTAGTGGGGTGGTAGATGTCTAGTCTCATTTATGGCTCTAATCTGATAGTGGTAGTGGGTTGATAGATGTCTATTCTCCTTTATGGCTCTAATCTGATAGTGGCAGTGGGTTGATAGATATCTAGTCTCCTTTATGGCTCTAATCTGATAGTGGTAGATGTCTAGTCTCCTTTATGGCTCTAATCTGATAGTGGTATTGGGGTGGTAGATGTCTAGTCTCCTTTATGGCTCTAATCTGATAGTGGTAGTGGGGTGGTAGATGTCTAGTCTCCTTTATGGCTCTAATCTGATAGTGGTAGTGGGGTTGATAGATATATAGTCTCCTTTATGGCTCTAATCTGATAGTGGTAGATGTCTAGTCTCCTTTATGGTTCTAATCTGATAGTGGTATTGGGGTGGTAGATGTCTAGTCTCATTTATGGCTCTAATCTGATAGTGGTAGTGGGGTGGTAGATGTCTAGTCTCCTTTATCGCTCTAATCTGATAGTGGTAGTGGGGTAGTAGATGTCTAGTCTCCTTTATGGCTCTAATCTGATAGTGGTAGTGGGGTAGTAGATGTCTAGTCTCCTTTATGGCTCTAATCTGATAGTGGTAGATGTCTAGTCTCCTTTATGGCTCTAATCTGATAGTGGTAGGGGGGTTGTAGATGTCTAGTCTCCTTTATGGCTCTAATCTGATAGTGGTAGTGGGGTTTTAGATGTCTAGTCTCCTTTATGTCTCTAATCTGATAGTGGCAGTGGGTTGATAGATACCTAGTCTCCTTTATGGCTCTAATCTGATCGTGGTATTGGGGTGGTAGATGTCTAGTCTCATTTATGGCTCTAATCTGATAGTGGTAGTGGGGTGGTAGATGTCTAGTCTCATTTATGGCTCTAATCTGATAGTGGTAGTGGGGTGGTAGATGTCTAGTCTCCTTTATGGCTCTAATCTGATAGTGGTAGTGGGGTAGTCGATGTCTAGTCTCCTTTATGGCTCTAATCTGATAGTGGTATTGGGGTGGTAGATGTCTAGTCTCATTTATGGCTCTAATCTGATAGTGGTAGTGGGGTGGTAGATGTCTAGTCTCCTTTATGGCTCTAATCTGATAGTGGTAGTGGGGTTTTAGATGTCTATTCTCCTTTATGGCTCTAATCTGATAGTGGTAGTGGGGTTGATAGATATATAGTCTCCTTTATGGCTCTAATCTGATAGTGGTAGATGTCTAGTCTCCTTTATGGTTCTAATCTGATAGTGGTATTGGGGTGGTAGATGTCTAGTCTCATTTATGGCTCTAATCTGATAGTGGTAGTGGGGTGGTAGATGTCTAGTCTCCTTTATGGCTCTAATCTGATAGTGGTAGTGGGGTAGTAGATGTCTAGTCTCCTTTATGGCTCTAATCTGATAGTGGTAGTGGGGTAGTAGATGTCTAGTCTCCTTTATGGCTCTAATCTGATAGTGGTAGATGTCTAGTCTCCTTTATGGCTCTAATCTGATAGTGGTAGGGGGGTTGTAGATGTCTAGTCTCCTTTATGGCTCTAATCTGATAGTGGTAGTGGGGTTTTAGATGTCTAGTCTCCTTTATGTCTCTAATCTGATAGTGGCAGTGGGTTGATAGATACCTAGTCTCCTTTATGGCTCTAATCTGATCGTGGTATTGGGGTGGTAGATGTCTAGTCTCATTTATGGCTCTAATCTGATAGTGGTAGTGGGGTGGTAGATGTCTAGTCTCATTTATGGCTCTAATCTGATAGTGGTAGTGGGGTGGTAGATGTCTAGTCTCCTTTATGGCTCTAATCTGATAGTGGTAGTGGGGTAGTCGATGTCTAGTCTCCTTTATGGCTCTAATCTGATAGTGGTATTGGGGTGGTAGATGTCTAGTCTCATTTATGGCTCTAATCTGATAGTGGTAGTGGGGTGGTAGATGTCTAGTCTCCTTTATGGCTCTAATCTGATAGTGGTAGTGGGGTTTTAGATGTCTATTCTCCTTTATGGCTCTAATCTGATAGTGGTAGTAGGGTGATAGATGTCTAGTCTACTTTATGGCTCTAATCTGATAGTGGTAGGGGGGTGGTAGATGTCTAGTCTCCTTTATGGCTCTAATCTGATAGTGGTAGATGTCTAGTCTCCTTTATGGCTCTAATCTGATAGTGGTAGTGGGGTGGTAGATGTCTAGTCTCCTTTATGGCTCTAATCTGATAGTGGTAGTGGGGTTTTAGATGTCTATTCTCCTTTATGGCTCTAATCTGATAGTGGTAGTAGGGTGATAGATGTCTAGTCTACTTTATGGCTCTAATCTGATAGTGGTAGTGGGGTGGTAGATGTCTAGTCTCCTTTATGGCTCTAATCTGATAGTGGTAGATGTCTAGTCTCCTTTATGGCTCTAATCTGATAGTGGTATTGGGGTGGTAGATGTCTATTCTCATTTATGGCTCTAATCTGATAGTGGTAGTGGGGTGGTAGATGTCTAGTCTCCTTTATGGCTCTAATCTTATAGTGGTAGTGGGGTTTTAGATGTCTATTCTCCTTTATGGCTCTAATCTGATAGTGGTAGTAGGGTGATAGATGTCTAGTCTACTTTATGGCTCTAATCTGATAGTGGTAGTGGGGTGGTAGATGTCTAGTCTCCTTTATGGCTCTAATCTGATAGTGGTATTGGGGTGGTAGATGTCTAGTCTCATTTATGGCTCTAATCTGATAGTGGTAGTGGGGTGGTAGATGTCTAGTCTCCTTTATGGCTCTAATCTGATAGTGGTAGTGGGGTTTTAGATGTCTATTCTCCTTTATGGCTCTAATCTGATAGTGGTAGTAGGGTGATAGATGTCTAGTCTACTTTATGGCTCTAATCTGATAGTGGTAGTGGGGTGGTAGATGTCTAGTCTCCTTTATGGCTCTAATCTGATAGTGGTAGATGTCTAGTCTCCTTTATGGCTCTAATCTGATAGTGGTATTGGGGTGGTAGATGTCTATTCTCATTTATGGCTCTAATCTGATAGTGGTAGTGGGGTGGTAGATGTCTAGTCTCCTTTATGGCTCTAATCTGATAGTGGTAGTGGGGTTGATAGATATCTAGTCTCCTTTATGGCTCTAATCTGATAGTGGTAGATGTCTAGTCTCCTTTATGGCTCTAATCTGATAGTGGTATTGGGGTGGTAGATGTCTAGTCTCCTTTATGGCTCTAATCTGATAGTGGTAGTGGGGTAGTAGATGTCTAGTCTCCTTTATGGCTCTAATCTGATAGTGGTAGTGGGGTGGTAGATGTCTAGTCTCCTTTATGGCTCTAATCTGATAGTGGTAGGGGGGTTGTAGATGTCTAGTCTCCTTTATGGCTCTAATCTGATAGTGGCAGTGGGTTGATAGATACCTAGTCTCCTTTATGGCTATAATCTGATAGTGGTATTGGGGTGGTAGATGTCTAGTCTCATTTATGGCTCTAATCTGATAGTGGTAGTGGGGTGGTACATGTCTAGTCTCCTTTATGGCTCTAATCTGATAGTGGTATTGGGGTGGTAGATGTCTAGTCTCATTTATGGCTCTAATCTAATAGTGGTAGTGGGGTAGTCGATGTCTAGTCTCCTTTATGGCTCTAATCTGATAGTGGTATTGGGGTGGTAGATGTCTAGTCTCATTTATGGCTCTAATCTGATAGTGGTAGTGGGGTGGTAGATGTCTAGTCTCCTTTATGGCTCTAATCTGATAGTGGTATTGGGGTGGTAGATGTCTAGTCTCATTTATGGCTCTAATCTGATAGTGGTAGTGGGGTGGTAGATGTCTAGTCTCCTTTATGGCTCTAATCTGATAGTGGTAGTGGGGTTTTAGATGTCTATTCTCCTTTATGGCTCTAATCTGATAGTGGTAGTGGGGTGGTAGATGTCTAGTCTCCTTTATGGCTCTAATCTGATAGTGGTAGTGGGGTAGTAGATGTCTAGTCTCCTTTATGGCTCTAATCTGATAGTGGTAGATGTCTAGTCTCCTTTATGGCTCTAATCTGATAGTGGTAGTGGGGTGGTAGATGTCTAGTCTCCTTTATGGCTCTAATCTGATAGTGGTAGTGGGGTAGTAGATGTCTAGTCTCCTTTATGGCTCTAATCTGATAGTGGTAGATGTCTAGTCTCCTTTATGGCTCTAATCTGATAGTGGTAGTGGGGTGGTAGATGTCTAGTCTCCTTTATGGCTCTAATCTGATAGTGGTAGTGGGGTTTTAGATGTCTATTCTCCTTTATGGCTCTAATCTGATAGTGGTAGTGGGGTGATAGATGTCTAGTCTCCTTTATGGCTCTAATCTGATAGTGGTAGATGTCTAGTCTCCTTTATGGCTCTAATCTGATAGTGGTATTGGGGTGGTAGATGTCTATTCTCATTTATGGCTCTAATCTGATAGTGGTAGTGGGGTGGTAGATGTCTAGTCTCCTTTATGGCTCTAATCTGGTAGTGGTAGTGGGGTTGATAGATATCTAGTCTCCTTTATGGCTCTAATCTGATAGTGGTAGATGTCTAGTCTCCTTTATGGCTCTAATCTGATAGTGGTATTGGGGTGGTAGATGTCTATTCTCATTTATGGCTCTAATCTGATAGTGGTAGTGGGGTGGTAGATGTCTAGTCTCCTTTATGGCTCTAATCTGATAGTGGTAGTGGGGTAGTAGATGTCTAGTCTCCTTTATGGCTCTTATCTGATAGTGGTAGTGGGGTGGTAGATGTCTAGTCTCCTTTATGGCTCTAATCTGATAGTGGTAGATGTCTAGTCTCCTTTATGGCTCTAATCTGATAGTGGTAGGGGGGTTGTAGATGTCTAGTCTCCTTTATGGCTCTAATCTGGTAGTGGGGTTTTAGATGTCTAGTCTCCTTTATGGCTCTAATCTGATAGTGGCAGTGGGGTGGTACATGTCTAGTCTCCTTTATGGCTCTAATCTGATAGTGGTATTGGGATGGTAGATGTCTAGTCTCATTTATGGCTCTAATCTGATAGTGGTAGTGGGGTGGTAGATGTCTAGTCTCCTTTATGGCTCTAATCTGATAGTGGTAGTGGGGTAGTCGATGTCTAGTCTCCTTTATGGCTCTAATCTGATAGTGGTATTGGGGTGGTAGATGTCTAGTCTCATTTATGGCTCTAATCTGATAGTGGTAGTGGGGTGGTAGATGTCTAGTCTCATTTATGGCTCTAATCTGATAGTGGTAGTGGGGTGGTAGATGTCTAGTCTCCTTTATGGCTCTAATCTGATAGTGGTAGTGGGGTTTTAGATGTCTATTCTCCTTTATGGCTCTAATCTGATAGTGGTAGTAGGGTGATAGATGTCTAGTCTACTTTATGGCTCTAATCTGATAGTGGTAGTGGGGTGGTAGATGTCTAGTCTCCTTTATGGCTCTAATCTGATAGTGGTAGATGTCTAGTCTCCTTTATGGCTCTAATCTGATAGTGGTAGTGGGGTGGTAGATGTCTAGTCTCCTTTATGGCTCTAATCTGATAGTGGTAGTGGGGTAGTAGATGTCTAGTCTCCTTTATGGCTCTAATCTGATAGTGGTAGTGGGGTGGTAGATGTCTAGTCTCCTTTATGGCTCTAATCTGATAGTGGTAGATGTCTAGTCTCCTTTATGGCTCTAATCTGATAGTGGTAGTGGGGTGGTAGATGTCTAGTCTCCTTTATGGCTCTAATCTGATAGTGGTAGTGGGGTAGTAGATGTCTAGTCTCCTTTATGGCTCTAATCTGATAGTGGTAGTGGGGTGGTAGATGTCTAGTCTCCTTTATGGCTCTAATCTGATAGTGGTAGATGTCTAGTCTCCTTTATGGCTCTAATCTGATAGTGGCAGTGGGTTGATAGATACCTAGTCTCCTTTATGGCTCTAATCTGATAGTGGTAGTGGGGTGGTAGATGTCTAGTCTCCTTTATGGCTCTAATCTGATAGTGGTAGTGGGGTTTTAGATGTCTAGTCTCCTTTATGGCTCTAATCTGATAGTGGCAGTGGGTTGATAGATACCTAGTCTCCTTCATGGCTCTAATCTGATAGTGGTATTGGGGTGGTAGATGTCTAGTCTCATTTATGGCTCTAATCTGATAGTGGTAGTGGGGTGGTAGATGTCTAGTCTCCTTTATGGCTCTATTCTGATAGTGGTATTGGGGTGGTAGATGTCTAGTCTCATTTATGGCTCTAATCTGATAGTGGTAGTGGGGTGGTAGATGTCTAGTCTCCTTTATGGCTCTAATCTGATAGTGGTAGTGGGGTTGATAGATATCTAGTCTCCTTTATGGCTCTAATCTGATAGTGGTAGATGTCTAGTCTCCTTTATGGCTCTAATCTGATAGTGGTATTGGGTTGGTAGATGTCTAGTCTCATTTATGGCTCTAATCTGATAGTGGTAGTGGGGTGGTAGATATCTAGTCTCATTTATGGCTCTAATCTGATAGTGGTAGTGGGGTAGTAGATGTCTAGTCTCCTTTATGGCTCTAATCTGATAGTGGTAGTGGGGTGGTAGATGTCTAGTCTCCTTTATGGCTCTAATCTGATAGTGGTAGATGTCTAGTCTCCTTTATGGCTCTAATCTGATAGTGGTAGTGGGGTGGTAGATGTCTAGTCTCCTTTATGGCTCTAATCTGATAGTGGTAGTGGGGTTTTAGATGTCTATTCTCCTTTATGGCTCTAATCTGATAGTGGTAGTAGGGTGATAGATGTCTAGTCTACTTTATGGCTCTAATCTGATAGTGGTAGTGGGGTGGTAGATGTCTAGTCTCCTTTATGGCTCTAATCTGATAGTGGTAGATGTCTAGTCTCCTTTATGGCTCTAATCTGATAGTGGTAGGGGGGTTGTAGATGTCTAGTCTCCTTTATGGCTCTAATCTGATAGTGGTAGTGGGGTTTTAGATGTCTAGTCTCCTTTATGGCTCTAATCTGATAGTGGCAGTGGGTTGATAGATACCTAGTCTCCTTTATGGCTCTAATCTGATAGTGGTATTGGGGTGGTAGATGTGTAGTCTCATTTATGGCTCTAATCTGATAGTGGTAGTGGGGTGGTAGATGTCTAGTCTCCTTTATGGCTCTAATCTGATAGTGGTATTGGGGTGGTAGATGTCTAGTCTCCTTTATGGCTCTAATCTGATAGTGGTAGTGGGGTAGTCGATGTCTAGTCTCCTTTATGGCTCTAATCTGATAGTGGTATTGGGGTGGTAGATGTCTAGTCTCATTTATGGCTCTAATCTGATAGTGGTAGTGGGGTGGTAGATGTCTAGTCTCATTTATGGCTCTAATCTGATAGTGGTATTGGGGTGGTAGATGTCTAGTCTCATTTATGGCTCTAATCTGATAGTGGTAGTGGGGTGGTAGATGTGTAGTCTCATTTATGGCTCTAATCTGATAGTGGTAGTGGGGTGGTAGATGTCTAGTCTCCTTTATGGCTCTAATCTGATAGTGGTATTGGGGTGGTAGATGTCTAGTCTCCTTTATGGCTCTAATCTGATAGTGGTAGTGGGGTAGTCGATGTCTAGTCTCCTTTATGGCTCTAATCTGATAGTGGTATTGGGGTGGTAGATGTCTAGTCTCATTTATGGCTCTAATCTGATAGTGGTAGTGGGGTGGTAGATGTCTAGTCTCATTTATGGCTCTAATCTGATAGTGGTATTGGGGTGGTAGATGTCTAGTCTCATTTATGGCTCTAATCTGATAGTGGTAGTGGGGTGGTAGATGTCTAGTCTCCTTTATGGCTCTAATCTGATAGTGGTAGATGTCTAGTCTCCTTTATGGCTCTAATCTGATAGTGGTAGTGGGGTGGTAGATGTCTAGTCTCCTTTATGGCTCTAATCTGATAGTGGTAGTGGGGTTTTAGATGTCTATTCTCCTTTATGGCTCTAATCTGATAGTGGTAGTAGGGTGATAGATGTCTAGTCTACTTTATGGCTCTAATCTGATAGTGGTAGTGGGGTGGTAGATGTCTAGTCTCCTTTTATGGCTCTAATCTGATAGTGGTAGATGTCTAGTCTCCTTTATGGCTCTAATCTGATAGTGGTATTGGGGTGGTAGATGTCTAGTCTCATTTATGGCTCTAATCTGATAGTGGTAGTGGGGTTTTAGATGTCTAGTCTCCTTTATGGCTCTAATCTGATAGTGGTAGTGGGGTTGATAAATATCTAGTCTCTTTTATGGCTCTAATCTGATAGTGGTAGATGTCTAGTCTCCTTTATGGCTCTAATCTGATAGTGGTATTGGGGTGGTAGATGTCTAGTCTCATTTATGGCTCTAATCTGATAGTGGTAGTGGGGTGGTAGATGTCTAGTCTCATTTATGGCTCTAATCTGATAGTGGTAGTGGGGTAGTAGATGTCTAGTCTCCTTTATGGCTCTAATCTGATAGTGGTAGATGTCTAGTCTCCTTTATGGCTCTAATCTGATAGTGGTAGTGGGGTGGTAGATGTCTAGTCTCCTTTATGGCTCTAATCTGATAGTGGTAGTGGGGTTTTAGATGTCTATTCTCCTTTATGGCTCTAATCTGATAGTGGTAGTAGGGTGATAGATGTCTAGTCTACTTTATGGCTCTAATCTGATAGTGGTAGATGTCTAGTCTCCTTTATGGCTCTAATCTGATAGTGGTAGTGGGGTGGTACATGTCTAGTCTCCTTTATGGCTCTAATCTGATAGTGGTATTGGGGTGGTAGATGTCTAGTCTCCTTTTTGGCTCTAATCTGATAGTGGTAGTGGGGTAGTCGATGTCTAGTCTCCTTTATGGCTCTAATCTGATAGTGGTATTGGGGTGGTAGATGTCTAGTCTCATTTATGGCTCTAATCTGATAGTGGTAGTGGGGTGGTAGATGTCTAGTCTCCTTTATGGCTCTAATCTGATAGTGGTATTGGGGTGGTAGATGTCTAGTCTCCTTTATGGCTCTAATCTGATAGTGGTAGTGGGGTGGTAGATGTCTAGTCTCCTTTATGGCTCTAATCTGATAGTGGTAGATGTCTAGTCTCCTTTATGGCTCTAATCTGATAGTGGTATTTGGGTGGTAGATGTCTAATCTCCCGTATGGCTCTAATCTGGTAGTGGTAGTGGGGTGGTAGATGTCTAGTCTCCTTTATGGCTCTAATCTGATAGTGGTATTGGGGTGGTAGATGTCTAGTCTCCTTTATGGCTCTAATCTGATAGTGGTATTGGGGTGGTAGATGTCTAGTCTCCTTTATGGCTCTAATCTGATAGTGGTAGATGTCTAGTCTCCTTTATGGCTCTAATCTGATAGTGGTAGTGGGGTGGTAGATGTCTAGTCTCCTTTATGGCTCTAATCTGATAGTGGTAGTAGGGTGATAGATGTCTAGTCTACTTTATGGCTCTAATCTGATAGTGGTAGTGGGGTGGTAGATGTCTAGTCTCCTTTATGGCTCTAATCTGATAGTGGTAGATGTCTAGTCTCCTTTATGGCTCTAATCTGATAGTGGCAGTGGGTTGATAGATGTCTAGTCTCCTTTATGGCTCTAATCTGATAGTGGTAGTGGGGTTTTAGATGTCTATTCTCCTTTATGGCTCTAATCTGATAGTGGTAGTGGGGTGGTAGATGTCTAGTCTCATTTATGGCTCTAATCTGATAGTGGTAGTGGGGTGGTAGATGTCTAGTCCCCCTTATGGCTCTAATTTGATAGTGGTAGTAGGCTGATAGATGTCTAGTCTACTTTATGGCTCTAATCTGATAGTGGTAGTGGGGTGGTAGATGTCTAGTCTCCTTTATGGCTCTAATCTGATAGTGGTAGATGTCTAGTCTCCTTTATGGCTCTAATCTGATAGTGGTAGTGGGGTGGTAGATGTCTAGTCTCCTTTATGGCTCTAATCTGATAGTGGTAGATGTCTAGTCTCCTTTATGGCTCTAATCTGATAGTGGTATTATGGTGGTAGATATCTAGTCTCATTTATGGCTCTAATCTGATAGTGGTAGTGGGGTGGTAGATGTCTAGTCTCCCTTATGGCTCTAATCTGATAGTGGTAGGGGGGTTGTAGATGTCTAGTCTCATTTATGGCTCTAATCTGATAGTGGTAGTGGGGTGGTACATGTCTAGTCTCCTTTATGGCTCTAATCTGATAGTGGTATTGGGGTGGTAGATGTCTAGTCTCCTTTTTGGCTCTAATCTGATAGTGGTAGTGGGGTGATAGATGTCTATTATCCTTTATGGCTCTAATCTGATAGTGGTAGTGTGGTGATAGATGTCTAGTCTCCTTTATGGCTCTAATCTGATAGTGGCAGTGAGTTGATATATATCTAGTCTCCTTTATGGCTCTAATCTGATAGTGGTAGTGGGGTGGTAGATGTCTAGTCTCCTTTATGGCTCTAATCTGATAGTGGTAGATGTCTAGTCTCCTTTATGGCTCTAATCTGATAGTGGTAGTGGGGTGGTAGATGTCTAGTCTCCTTTATGGCTCTAATCTGATAGTGGTAGTGGGGTTTTAGATGTCTTCTCCTTTATGGCTCTAATCTGATAGTGGTAGTAGGGTGATAGATGTCTAGTCTACTTTATGGCTCTAATCTGATAGTGGTAGTGGGGTGGTAGATGTCTAGTCTCCTTTATGGCTCTAATCTGATAGTGGTAGATGTCTAGTCTCCTTTATGGCTCTAATCTGATAGTGGTAGGGGGGTTGTAGATGTCTAGTCTCCTTTATGGCTCTAATCTGATAGTGGTAGTGGGGTTTTAGATGTCTAGTCTCCTTTATGGCTCTAATCTGATAGTGGCAGTGGGTTGATAGATACCTAGTCTCCTTTATGGCTCTAATCTGATAGTGGTATTGGGGTGGTAGATGTCTAGTCTCATTTATGGCTCTAATCTGATAGTGGTAGTGGGGTGGTAGATGTCTAGTCTCCTTTATGGCTCTAATCTGATAGTGGTATTGGGGTGGTAGATGTCTAGTCTCCTTTATGGCTCTAATCTGATAGTGGTAGTGGGGTAGTCGATGTCTAGTCTCCTTTATGGCTCTAATCTGATAGTGGTATTGGGGTGGTAGATGTCTAGTCTCATTTATGGCTCTAATCTGATAGTGGTAGTGGGGTGGTAGATGTCTAGTCTCCTTTATGGCTCTAATCTGATAGTGGTATTGGGGTGGTAGATGTCTAGTCTCATTTATGGCTCTAATCTGATAGTGGTAGTGGGGTGGTAGATGTCTAGTCTCCTTTATGGCTCTAATCTGATAGTGGTAGATGTCTAGTCTCCTTTATGGCTCTAATCTGATAGTGGTAGTGGGGTGGTAGATGTCTAGTCTCCTTTATGGCTCTAATCTGATAGTGGTAGTGGGGTTTTAGATGTCTATTCTCCTTTATGGCTCTAATCTGATAGTGGTAGTAGGGTGATAGATGTCTAGTCTACTTTATGGCTCTAATCTGATAGTGGTAGTGGGGTGGTAGATGTCTAGTCTCCTTTTATGGCTCTAATCTGATAGTGGTAGATGTCTAGTCTCCTTTATGGCTCTAATCTGACAGTGGTATTGGGGTGGTAGATGTCTAGTCTCATTTATGGCTCTAATCTGATAGTGGTAGTGGGGTGGTAGATGTCTAGTCTCCTTTATGGCTCTAATCTGATAGTGGTAGTGGGGTTGATAGATATCTAGTCTCTTTTATGGCTCTAATCTGATAGTGGTAGATGTCTAGTCTCCTTTATGGCTCTAATCTGATAGTGGTATTGGGGTGGTAGATGTCTAGTCTCATTTATGGCTCTAATCTGATAGTGGTAGTGGGGTGGTAGATGTCTAGTCTCATTTATGGCTCTAATCTGATAGTGGTAGTGGGGTAGTAGATGTCTAGTCTCCTTTATGGCTCTAATCTGATAGTGGTAGTGGGGTGGTAGATGTCTAGTCTCCTTTATGGCTCTAATCTGATAGTGGTAGATGTCTAGTCTCCTTTATGGCTCTAATCTGATAGTGGTAGTGGGGTGGTAGATGTCTAGTCTCCTTTATGGCTCTAATCTGATAGTGGTAGTGGGGTTTTAGATGTCTATTCTCCTTTATGGCTCTAATCTGATAGTGGTAGTAGGGTGATAGATGTCTAGTCTACTTTATGGCTCTAATCTGATAGTGGTAGATGTCTAGTCTCCTTTATGGCTCTAATCTGATAGTGGCAGTGAGTTGATATATATCTTGTCTCCTTTATGGCTCTAATCTGATAGTGGTAGTGGGGTGGTAGATGTCTAGTCTCCTTTATGGCTCTAATCTGATAGTGGTAGATGTCTAGTCTCCTTTATGGCTCTAATCTGATAGTGGTAGTGGGGTGGTAGATGTCTAGTCTCCTTTATGGCTCTAATCTGATAGTGGTAGTGGGGTGGTAGATGTCTAGTCTCATTTATGGCTCTAATCTGATAGTGGTAGTGGGGTGGTAGATGTCTAGTCTCCTTTATGGCTCTAATCTGATAGTGGTAGATGTCTAGTCTCCTTTATGGCTCTAATCTGATAGTGGTAGGGGGGTTGTAGATGTCTAGTCTCCTTTATGGCTCTAATCTGATAGTGGTAGTGGGGTTTTAGATGTCTAGTCTCCTTTATGGCTCTAATCTGATAGTGGCAGTGGGTTGATAGATACCTAGTCTCCTTTATGGCTCTAATCTGATAGTGGTATTGGGGTGGTAGATGTCTAGTCTCATTTATGGCTCTAATCTGATAGTGGTAGTGGGGTGGTAGATGTCTAGTCTCCTTTATGGCTCTAATCTGATAGTGGTATTTGGGTGGTAGATGTCTAGTCTCCTTTATGGCTCTAATCTGATAGTGGTAGTGGGGTAGTCGATGTCTAGTCTCCTTTATGGCTCTAATCTGATAGTGGTATTGGGGTGGTAGATGTCTAGTCTCATTTATGGCTCTAATCTGATAGTGGTAGTGGGGTGGTAGATGTCTAGTCTCCTTTATGGCTCTAATCTGATAGTGGTATTGGGGTGGTAGATGTCTAGTCTCATTTATGGCTCTAATCTGATAGTGGTAGTGGGGTGGTAGATGTCTAGTCTCCTTTATGGCTCTAATCTGATAGTGGTAGATGTCTAGTCTCCTTTATGGCTCTAATCTGATAGTGGTAGTGGGGTGGTAGATGTCTAGTCTCCTTTATGGCTCTAATCTGATAGTGGTAGTGGGGTTTTAGATGTCTATTCTCCTTTATGGCTCTAATCTGATAGTGGTAGTAGGGTGATAGATGTCTAGTCTACTTTATGGCTCTAATCTGATAGTGGTAGTGGGGTGGTAGATGTCTAGTCTCCTTTTATGGCTCTAATCTGATAGTGGTAGATGTCTAGTCTCCTTTATGGCTCTAATCTGATAGTGGTATTGGGGTGGTAGATGTCTAGTCTCATTTATGGCTCTAATCTGATAGTGGTAGTGGGGTGGTAGATGTCTAGTCTCCTTTATGGCTCTAATCTGATAGTGGTAGTGGGGTTGATAGATATCTAGTCTCTTTTATGGCTCTAATCTGATAGTGGTAGATGTCTAGTCTCCTTTATGGCTCTAATCTGATAGTGGTAGTGGGGTGGTAGATGTCTAGTCTCCTTTATGGCTCTAATCTGATAGTGGTAGTGGGGTTTTAGATGTCTATTCTCCTTTATGGCTCTAATCTGATAGTGGTAGTAGGGTGATAGATGTCTAGTCTACTTTATGGCTCTAATCTGATAGTGATAGATGTCTAGTCTCCTTTATGGCTCTAATCTGATAGTGGTATTTGGGTGGTAGATGTCTAATCTCCCGTATGGCTCTAATCTGGTAGTGGTAGTGGGGTGGTAGATGTCTAGTCTCCTTTATGGCTCTAATCTGATAGTGGTATTGGGGTGGTAGATGTCTAGTCTCCTTTATGGCTCTAATCTGATAGTGGTATTGGGGTGGTAGATGTCTAGTCTCCTTTATGGCTCTAATCTGATAGTGGTAGGGGGGTTGTAGATGTCTAGTCTCCTTTATGGCTCTAATCTGATAGTGGTAGTGGGGTTTTAGATGTCTAGTCTCCTTTATGGCTCTAATCTGATAGTGGTAGTGGGGTGGTACATGTCTAGTCTCCTTTATGGCTCTAATCTGATAGTGGTATTGGGGTGGTAGATGTCTAGTCTCCTTTTTGGCTCTAATCTGATAGTGGTAGTGGGGTAGTCGATGTCTAGTCTCCTTTATGGCTCTAATCTGATAGTGGTATTGGGGTGGTAGATGTCTAGTCTCATTTATGGCTCTAATCTGATAGTGGTAGTGGGGTGGTAGATGTCTAGTCTCCTTTATGGCTCTAATCTGATAGTGGTATTGGGGTGGTAGATGTCTAGTCTCCTTTATGGCTCTAATCTGATAGTGGTAGTGGGGTGGTAGATGTCTAGTCTCCTTTATGGCTCTAATCTGATAGTGGTAGTGGGGTGGTAGATGTCTAGTCTCCTTTATGGCTCTAATCTGATAGTGGTAGATGTCTAGTCTCCTTTATGGCTCTAATCTGATAGTGGTATTTGGGTGGTAGATGTCTAATCTCCCGTATGGCTCTAATCTGGTAGTGGTAGTGGGGTGGTAGATGTCTAGTCTCCTTTATGGCTCTAATCTGATAGTGGTATTGGGGTGGTAGATGTCTAGTCTCATTTATGGCTCTAATCTGATAGTGGTAGTGGGGTGGTAGATGTCTAGTCTCCTTTATGGCTCTAATCTGATAGTGGTATTGGGGTGGTAGATGTCTAGTCTCCTTTATGGCTCTAATCTGATAGTGGTAGATGTCTAGTCTCCTTTATGGCTCTAATCTGATAGTGGTAGTGGGGTGGTAGATGTCTAGTCTCCTTTATGGCTCTAATCTGATAGTGGTAGTGGGGTTTTAGATGTCTATTCTCCTTTATGGCTCTAATCTGATAGTGGTAGTAGGGTGATAGATGTCTAGTCTACTTTATGGCTCTAATCTGATAGTGGTA
>NW_026602270.1:0-21469 GCF_029448725.1 Salvelinus fontinalis | reverse complement strand
AAGAAATTTACTTACTTTTCGGGCCTCGTCGCTGTCCATGCTACAGGTCTAGTCTACGTTGGTCTCCAAAATGAGCCGGTAAAACATCGTACTTCATCTGAGGTTGCCAAAGCTTGAATGGTACTGAGTATAAAACTGGCTTAGAAATAAGAATGAAGAGAAATTCAAAACTACAATTGAAATGATTGCGTCACAATACCAGGCAGCCGTTGGCAGTGTACCCATGAGTTTACCAGTCAATTTCCAGGGTTAGAGTTCCAAGCCCATTCTATTCATTCTTATTTCTGTGAGCCCAGGCCTACCCCCATTATGGTGTAATTTACAGTCCACATCATTAAGCATAAATCATAGACCACAGACGCCGAGACGCACTATTTTGCTCAAAATATATAGATTTTACCCTTTGGTGTAAGCTATACAGTACCAGTCAGAAGTTTGGATGCACCCACTCATTCAAGGGTTTTTCTTTATTTTTATTATTTTCTACATTGTAGAATAGTGAAGACATCAAAACTAGGAAACACATATGGAATCATGTAGTAACCAAAAAAGTGTTAAAAAAATCAAAATATATTGATAGCAGTTTTGCACACTCTTGGCATTCTATCAGCCAGCTTCACCTGGAATGCTTTCCCAACAGTCTTGAAAGAGTTCCCACATATGCTGAGCAATTGTTGGCTGCTTTTCCTTCACTCTGCGGTCCAATTAATCTCAAACCATCTCAATTGGGTTGAGATCAGGTGATTGTGGAGGCCAGGTCATCTTGTGCATCACTCCATCACTCATCTTGGTCAAATAGCCCTTACACAGCCTGGAGGTGGGTTAGGTCATTGTCCTGTTGAAAAACAAATGACACTCCCACTAAACACAGACCAGATGGGCTGGCGTATCGCTGCAGAATGCGGTGGTAGCCATGCTGGTTAAGAGTCCCTTGAACTCTAAATAAAGCAAAGCACACCCACACCATCACACCTCCTCCTCCATGCTTCACGGTGGAAATCACACATGCAGAAATCATCCGTTCACCTACTCTGCGTCTCACAAAGACACGGCCGTTGGATCCAAGAATCTCAAATCGCATGCTGTCAAATCAAAAGGCTCCATCGATAAAGTTGTTTTTGACTCAAATGAAAATATGTAATTTTCACAAGTTTGTGGAGTAACATGTTCAACTACTTAATATTGGCTCGAATTCTGGTTGTGCCTTTAGATTGACAAAATTAACAACCAATGCAAGAATTTTCCACTTCTCAAACCTCGCCCTGGTCTTCTTGGTTTGATTCACAAGCATTCAAGAAAGTCTTGTGATGTTGCTCCTCTTGGTTCAGAAATTCTGATGTAACATTAAGCCTGCTAGAAGACATTTACAGGAAAAATGTACAGGAATCCTAGACTCTCAGCCTGTATCTTTGGTGCTAAGCTATCAATGCTAGTTAGCTAAGTATCTAAAACTGCTGCATCTGAAATAACTATTGTTTAACGTTAAATACAGCCTCAGTGACTATTCAAGCAAACAACACTGGAGGCCTATTGGAACTAATAAAAAGTATGAAGTTTACAAGTAATTAAATACAAAAAATATAGGCGACTTGGAAAGGACACAATGGCTGCAACTTCGGTCGGTGATGGTGGGAGGGGTTTTGCCGAATGGACCCATAGGAGTTTGAGCCTTGAGATACAGAAAAATATTGAGTAACTACTCTCATTCTACAGGTTTTTAAGCATCTAGTTACAGATGATAGACTAAGACATCCAGAGCAACACATAGCAGGGAGCTCCAATATGATCAGGAAACTAGACCGGTTATATAGATCGCTGAAAATGACTGTCAATCATTTCTTGTATTAGTCATTTACATTTACATTTACATTTAAGTCATTTAGCAGACGCTCTTATCCAGAGCGACTTACAAATTGGTGCATTCACCTTATGACATCCAGTGGAACAGCCACTTTACAATAGTGCATCAGATCTTTTAAGGGGGGGGGGGCAGAAGGATTGCTTTATCCTAGGTATTCCTTGAAGAGGTGGGGTTTCAGGTGTCTCCGGAAGGTGGTGATTGACTCCGCTGTCCTGGCGTCGTGAGGGAGTTTGTTCCACCATTGGGGGGCCAGAGCAGCGAACAGTTTTGACTGGGCTGAGCGGGAACTGTACTTCCTCAGTGGTAGGGAGGCGAGCAGGCCAGAGGTGGATGAACGCAGTGCCCTTGTTTGGGTGTAGGGCCTGATCAGAGCCTGAAGGTACTGAGGTGCCGTTCCCCTCACAGCTCCGTAGGCAAGCACCATGGTCTTGTAGCGGATGCGAGCTTCAACTGGAAGCCAGTGGAGAGAGCGGAGGAGCGGGGTGACGTGAGAGAACTTGGGAAGGTTGAACACCAGACGGGCTGCGGCGTTCTGGATGAGTTGTAGGGGTTTAATGGCACAGGCAGGGAGCCCAGCCAGCAGCGAGTTGCAGTAATCCAGACGGGAGATGACAAGTGCCTGGATTAGGACCTGCGCCGCTTCCTGTGTGAGGCAGGGTCGTACTCTGCGGATGTTGTAGAGCATGAACCTACAGGAACGGGCCACCGCCTTGATGTTGGTGGAGAACGACAGGGTGTTGTCCAGGATCACGCCAAGGTTCTTAGCGCTCTGGGAGGAGGACACAATGGAGTTGTCAACCGTGATGGCGAGATCATGGAACGGACAGTCCTTCCCCGGGAGGAAGAGCAGCTCCATCTTGCCGAGGTTCAGCTTGAGGTGGTGATCCGTCATCCACACTGATATGTCTGCCAGACATGCAGAGATGCGATTCGCCACCTGGTCATCAGAAGGGGGAAAGGAGAAGATTAATTGTGTGTCGTCTGCATAGCAATGATAGGAGAGACCATGTGAGGTTATGACAGAGCCAAGTGACTTGGTGTATAGCGAGAATAGGAGAGGGCCTAGAACAGAGCCCTGGGGGACACCAGTGGTGAGAGCGCGTGGTGAGGAGACAGATTCTCGCCACGCCACCTGGTAGGAGCGACCTGTCAGGTAGGACGCAATCCAAGCGTGGGCCGCGCCGGAGATGCCCAACTCGGAGAGGGTGGAGAGGAGGATCTGATGGTTCACAGTATCGAAGGCAGCCGATAGGTCTAGAAGGATGAGAGCAGAGGAGAGAGAGTTAGCTTTAGCAGTGCGGAGCGCCTCCGTGATACAGAGAAGAGCAGTCTCAGTTGAGTGACTAGTCTTGAAACCTGACTGATTTGGATCAAGAAGGTCATTCTGAGAGAGATAGCAGGAGAGCTGGCCAAGGACGGCACGTTCAAGAGTTTTGGAGAGAAAAGAAAGAAGGGATACTGGTCTGTAGTTGTTGACATCGGAGGGATCGAGTGTAGGTTTTTTCAGAAGGGGTGCAACTCTCGCTCTCTTGAAGATGGAAGGGACGTAGCCAGCGGTCAAGGATGAGTTGATGAGCGAGGTGAGGTAAGGTAGAAGGTCTCCGGAAATGGTCTGGAGAAGAGAGGAGGGGATAGGGTCAAGCGGGCAGGTTGTTGGGCGGCCGGCCGTCACAAGACGCGAGATTTCATCTGGAGAGAGAGGGGAGAAAGAGGTCAAAGCACAGGGTTGGGCAGTGTGAGCAGAACCAGCGGTGTCGTTTGACTTAGCGAACGAGGATCGGATGTCGTCGACCTTCTTTTCAAAATGGTTGACGAAGTCGTCTGCAGAGAGGGAGGAGGGGGGGGGGGGGGGGGAGGAGGATTCAGGAGGGAGGAGAAGGTGGCAAAGAGCTTCCTAGGGTTAGAGGCAGATGCTTGGAATTTAGAGTGGTAGAAAGTGGCTTTAGCAGCAGAGACAGAAGAGGAAAATGTAGAGAGGAGGGAGTGAAAGGATGCCAGGTCCGCAGGGAGGCGAGTTTTCCTCCATTTCCGCTCGGCTGCCCGGAGCCCTGTTCTGTGAGCTCGCAATGAGTCGTCGAGCCACGGAGCGAGAGGGGAGGACAGAGCCGGCCTGGAGGATAGGGGACATAGAGAGTCAAAGGATGCAGAAAGGGAGGAGAGGAGGGTTGAGGAGGCAGAATCAGGAGATAGGTTGGAGAAGGTTTGGGCAGAGGGAAGAGATGATAGGATGGAAGAGGAGAGAGTAGCGGGGGAGAGAGAGCGGAGGTTGGGACGGCGCGATACCATCCGAGTAGGGGCAGTGTGGGAAGTGTTGGATGAGAGCGAGAGGGAGAAGGATACAAGGTAGTGGTCGGAGACTTGGAGGGGAGTTGCAATGAGGTTAGTGGAAGAACAGCATCTAGTAAAGATGAGGTCAAGCGTATTGCCTGCCTTGTGAGTAGGGGGGGAAGGTGAGAGGGTGAGGTCAAAAGAGGAGAGGAGTGGAAAGAAGGAGGCAGAGAGGAATGAGTCAAAGGTAGACATGGGGAGGTTAAAGTCACCCAGAACTGTGAGAGGTGAGCCGTCCTCAGGAAAGGAGCTTATCAAGGCATCAAGCTCATTGATGAACTCTCCAAGGGAACCTGGAGGGCGATAAATGATAAGGATGTTAAGCTTGAAAGGGCTGGTAACTGTGACAGCATGGAATTCAAAGGAGGCGATAGACAGATGGGTAAGGGGAGAAAGAGAGAATGACCACTTGGGAGAGATGAGGATCCCGGTGCCACCACCCCGCTGACCAGAAGGTCTCGGGGTGTGCGAGAACACGTGGGCAGACGAAGAGAGAGCAGTAGGAGTAGCAGTGTTATCTGTGGTGAGCCATGTTTCCGTCAGTGCCAGGAAGTCGAGGGACTGGAGGGACGCATAGGCTGAGATGAGCTCTGCCTTGTTGGCCGCAGATCGGCAGTTCCAGAGGCTACCGGAGACCTGGAACTCCACGTGGGTCGTGCGGGCTGGGACCACCAGGTTAGGGTGGGCGCGGCCACGCGGTGTGAAGCGTTTGTATGGTCTGTGCAGAGAGGAGAGAACAGGGATAGACAGACACATGGTTGACAGGCTACAGAAGAGGCTACGCTAATGTAAAGGAGATTAGAATGACAAGTGGGCTACACGTCTCGAATGTTCAGAAAGTTAAGCTTACGTTGCAAAAAATAAGAATAAAATACAAGATCTTATTGACTAAAATGATATAGTACTGCTGGCTGGTGAAGTAGCCTGGCTAGCAGTGGCTACGTTGTTGAAAGTGAAGCTGGCTAGGTAACCTCGACAATTTCACTAAATTTCTCTAAACTACACAATTATCATGGATACAAGGACAGGAAAGACAACTAGCTAACACTACGCTAATCAAGTCGTTCCGTTGTAATGTAAGTTTCTACAGTGCTGCTATTCGGTAGAAGTTGGCTAGCTAGCAGTGTTGGCTAGGTAGGAGGACGGCAGCGCGGCAGGCGAAAAATAGCTGGCTAGCTAACCGATAATTACTCAAAGCTACACAATTATCTTAGATAAAAAGATAGCAAAGAAAACTATGTAGCTAGCTAACACTACACAAGTCAAGTCGTTCCGTTGTAATGTAATCGTTTCTACAGTGCTGCTAATCGGTGGCTAGCTGGCTAGCTAGCAGGGTTGACTACGTTACGTTAGGGCGAGAATACCTGGCTAGCGAACCTCAGCGAACCTTGATAACTACACAATTATCACCGATACAAAGACGGCTATGTAGCCAGCTAAGTAGCTAGCTAAGATCGAACAAATACAAATCAAAGATAGCAAAGACAACTGTGTAGTCAGCCAACACTACACTGATCAAGTCGTTCCGTTGTAATGCACTCGTTTCTAGTCATCTCAGGGATGGTACATGAAAAATGTAGCAGAAGCAATTTCCGGTTTAGCTCCTCACTAAACAGTCTATAGACATGAAATCATAAAATTACACAACTGAGTAGGACAAAATAAAACCACCAAAACTCGCAATCGAAAAAAAAACTGGCAGGGAAAGCAAAGATCCAAGTCATCTACCCAAAGGTAGTAACTGCAGGCAAGAGCGAAATCGATTCAATAGGGTTGGTTGTTTGAAAAGTTAAAATGAAAGACTATTTTTTAATTCGTTTTCAAATAATTTGTTCTGCTTTTAAATTAGTTTTGCTCATTTTGTTTGCAAATCTACAAACGATTCTCTTAACATCCATCACTTCTCTCATTCTTCACATTTTCAACTTTATTTCTGATGTTTACAATTTATTTTATTTTGAATTCAATATTTAAGGCGTGAAATTGACCCCATATTTTTTCCCCAAACAATATACAATATTGTTGCATTCCCTCCCCACCTCCATAACATCATAATAAACATCAAGGGCGTTTTACTAAGACATATGCAATGTACACAACAGAAAACTGCTCCCAAAAAAACAGGACACTGCCCTTACCACCAAACTATACTTTCAACACAGGGAAAGACCTCAAATTGAAAATATATTTATGTGATCAAGACAAAGGAGATGATTGTGGACTACAGGAAAAAGAGGACCGAGCACGCCCCCATTCTCATCGACGGGGCTGCAGTGGAGCAGGTTGAGCGCTTCAAGTTCCTTGGTGTCCACATCACCAAAAATCTTACATGGTCCAAGCAAGACAGTCATGAAGAGGGCATGACAATGCCTTTTCCCCCTCAGGAGACTGAAAAGATTTGGCATGGGTCCTCAGATCCTCAAAAGGTTCTACAGCTAAACCATGGAGAGCATCCTGACTGGTTGCATCACTGCCTGGTATGGCAACTGCTTGGCGTCCGACCGCAAGAGACTACAGAGGTAGTGCGTACGACCCAGTACATCCCTGGGGCCAAACTTCCTACCATCCAGGACCTCTATACCACGCGGTGTCAGAGGAAGGCCCTAAAAATTGTCTAAAACTCCAGCCACCCTAGTCATAAACCGTTCTCTCCGCTACCGCACCGCAAGCGGTACCGGAGCGCCAAGTCTAGGTCCAAGAGGCTTCTAAACAACTTCTACCCCCAAGCCATAAGACTCCTGAACATCTAGTCAAATGGCTTCCCAGACTATTTTCAGTACCCCCCCCACACACCCTCTTTACACCGCTGCTACTCTCTGTTGTCATCTATGCATAGTCACTTCAATAACTCTACCCACATGTACATACTACCTCAAATAACCGGTGCCCCCGCACATTGACTCTGATCGGTACCCCCCTGTATACAGTCTCGCTATTGTTATTTCACTGCTGCTCTTTAATTACTTGTTACTTTGATCTCTTATTCTTATCTGTATTTTTTTAAACTGCATTGTTGGTTAGGGACTCGTAAGTAAGCATTTCACTGTAAGGTCTACCTACACCTGTTGTATTCGGCGCATGTGACTAATACAATTTGATTTGATTTGTACAGCTCTGATTCTAAGTCTTTAAGGTGATCGGAACATTAGTGTGTCCTAACAGAGTGAGGAGACAAAGTAGCCATTGATGGTTGTTGTTCTGGGGCCTGACCAGTGTCCAACTACAACAGTTCGTTCCAGGCCCATTGACTAACTGGATGATGCTAGGATTCTCCAGTAGTGGAATGGTTAGTTGTCTGGTTGTGAAGGAGAGTCTGTGAAAGAGCTGTCACTAAAGCCTTGTTCACCCTGCAAGCATTCCAGGTGAAGCTGGTTGAGAGAATGCCAAGTGTGTGCAAAGCTGTCATCAAGGCAAAGAGTGGTTACTTTGAAGAATCTCAAATCTCAAATCTATTTTGAATTGTGTAACACTTTTTTGGATACTACATGATTCTATATGTGTTTTTTTCATAGTTTTGATGTGTTCACTATTCACGACATTTGGAAAGTTGACCAACAAATTTCCTGTTTCCATCAGGCCTATTTTTTATCCACCATGCACTTTACTCGCAGTAAAAGGGGTTGGATGGAAACTTGATAAGTGTGACCATTTACGGTATCTAGTTGTTGATTCTAAAGAGCAGAATGTGTGTCTTACTACTCACAATCTTTCCAGTGCCTAATTGGTCTGTGGGTGGAGATTTTTAGGTTGAATGTGGCAAAATGTCCTGCAGGTCACATTCTACATATTCCTTCATATTCCTTTGGAAGTCGGGTAGGATGGCAGATATTAGCTCTGGGTGGTTGGCTGTGAGCAGGACCTGCAGGAGACATGGAGAGGGACAGAACCGGGGAGGGTGACCTCAGGTTAACTACAGGTTACTTAGAGGGTAGGTCATAGACTACGACTAAGAAGCGTTATGAGGACGTAGCACAACTCCACATGCACATACATTTGAAGAGGATCCCTGGGCTTTGATGGAAAGTAAAGGGGTTGCAGAAGGAGGTGGAGCTGGTCAAGCATGGTGCACAAAGACCACTATCTCACAATCAATCCCCAGCCACCATACACAATGACATATAGCATCTTTGTTTAAGTTTGTCCATTTTAAGAGGCCTCTTTTTGGCCATAGATGGCATATGTCCATAACTGCACCTTCTGATTTGGCCTGGTTTTTATTGGATTGCTCCTCAAGCGGCCATGACAGAAGCCAAACGTGAGTTGGCTTGGGGGTGTGGTTTGATGTGGGTGTTCTTGAGTGTGTCCTTGCCACCTTCAAGACCCAGGAGTAGAGATCAACACCAGGGCAAAATGGAGTGTTAAAAAAATATGTTGTTGTTATAGTTTACTCATGTTCTCTGTACCAGACAACACAGTGCCTAACACCTCTTTGCTCTAAAATAAGACCTTGTCCAGGGTCAGGAGTTTTCCCTGGTCAGTTCATGTGGTCAGGAAAACCTCCTTACCCTGCTCATACTTTACAGATATGCCGCTGTGTCAAGTTCAGATCCCATTCCTTTAGCATCACTGTGCTTCCTCTATGTATGAAGGGAGTGAATACTGAATATACATTGCTTTTACACTCTTTGGTTTACTGCTGCTGGCGAGTGTATGTAGTGACCCGCAGTCTAAACTCAGGGGCACTCTCAAATTCCAAATGGGGTTTGAAGGCATTTGTCGGTCCACTTCATCCTCGCACAGGAGAAATACACTCATGGCTGTGCTTTTAAAGAAGATACATGCTTTTAGTATGGAAAATGTTATCCCAAGAGAGGAGCCAACCCCCAGCTGGCTGGATGTCCTTTGGTTGGTGGACCAATCTTGATACACACGGGACAATGTTGAGCGTCAAAAACCCAGCAGCGTTGCAGTTCTTGACAGACTCAAATCGGTGTGCCTGGCACATACTACCATACCCCATTCAAAGGCACTTCAATACTTTGTCTTCCCCATTCACCCTATATACTGTATATGATTCATCAAGCCCTTCTCTGCCAAGGCAGAGTTTGAGGAAGATGTAAGTACGCATTTCACCTGTTCTACTCAGCGCATGGGATAAATACATTGATTCGATTTTCTGATAGAATATATTTGTTGCCATCTTGAGGCCTTTTCTACCTCTTTCAGGGCCGTGCCAATTAAATAAATATGTGAATGTCATGCAACTTCAGACCTTCTAACACCAATATAGCTTTTGTTGAGCAAGCAAATATCGCCATCAAGTTGACATACATCAATTCACTTTTATTCATTGACATTATTTCTACTATAATATAAAGCTCCATAATGAATATCTTAATACTGCACTATGGATACCATTATATATCCTTATAGAAGTCATAAAATGACTAAGCCTAGTTCATACCCTTCGTGTGTAACACAAGAACGATTCACAAAATGCTGATCCTGCGTTCTTGTGTAGAGTGTTTTTTGTGTAGCTGCTTGTAGTTATTTCTTGTGTACTTATGTAGGGTATCAACTACGCTTTAGTCCCATGTCATGAAATTAATACCTAAATTAAAATGAACAATTATGAAAGATACAATATTAATCAAAATCTGCAATACAAATGGTTTATTAAAACATCCATTAAAAAGTATGTAAGTGATTGAAAAATAAAATACATAGTTCCTCAAATCCCAAAAAGTTTAGCACCACTTTCCTAATCGTAAGAGTAGAAGCTGCTGTCGGCCTACCCTCCTTGTAATTCTTTAATTTAGGCTAAATATCTACATCAAATGTAGAGGCTGCAATGGACGTGGATCAATGATTACAATAGGGAGAGAGCATCAGATGTACAGCACATCTAGTCAATTGGTTGGGCTTCTTAGCTTATCTTCCTAATCACAGGAGAAGCTGTAGATGTCTGAATGACATTTAGAAGCTCACATTCCTAGTTACAGGAGTGGGAGCTAATAAGGGATCAAAAGACCCAGATGGAATTTTGGTGTTGAGTAGCCTATAGTGGATCTTCCTTAAGGAGTATAAACTAATGGTAAGCTAGTCCACTGACAGCCTGGTTCAAATAGAGCAGCATTAGGGGACTCAAAATGAAAACAGAAATGAACAACAAAAATAAAAATGTTGTATTGAGGCCAGTTGTGGTGTTCTCCTCAGATGTAGCCTGGCAAAAGCAACTGACATGGGCTGCACGTCATCCAGGCTACCCATCAGAGGACCCAGAGGACTTGCAGGTGACCAAGCGTTTCCAGGCCTTCTGGACTCCCCAGAAGAAGCCCCGGATGCCTTTCCTCATCTTGGATAATTTAACTGGCAAGAAGATGAAAATATGTAAGAATTTCAGATGGACAATTGTCTGATAAAACAATAATTTATTACTTCTTTATACTTCTTTATATATAATTGTCCCATAAGAACATTTCCCCGCAGGAACACTCACTCATAGGTGGAGAATCCACAGCAATGTACATCTCTGGCTGGTCTGTAGTGTCTTTAAGGACAATGCTCATCTTGGACTGTGATCAGAATTCAAAGATGCACAATTAAACATAAATTTCACTTCCTTTACATATTCCTATAATTATACAACTATATTTACTGGTATATTTAAAAGCACAACCAATGACCATTCAAGAGTAATCTGAGCTTGTCTTACCTTTCTGCCGGTGGCATAATGCACCCCCTCAGATTCCGCATCCTCCACATCATCCCTGCATGAGTCTTCAAGGTCTGAGGTCTCGTGGTCATATGGGTTGGGCACTGAGGGTTTGAAGATGGCCAGTAGCTTGTGGGAAACAATGTCAGAGACAAAGGAAAGCATCTCCTGATCCTCAAATAAATCGTCAATTTTCAAGGAGCGTTTCAAACGCTTGACCTTCCCAAGGTCAGTGTAGATGGCATCTGCCAGCTTCGATGTCATCTTAGAATTGAAGCTTTTTTGCTGGCTTCCCATTTCCTCAATCAGATATTTGGCCACCTCATCATCGAACAATCGGATCAGCTCAGTCACCAGATCACTGATCTGGATGCGCTGATGTTTGTTGGTCCTTTTTGGCATACGGCATATCTTCTTGACAAGCTTCATCAGGACTTCTTCTAATATAAGCTCCCTAATGAAGCTGCTGGAACCGGATGTCACTTGATCCACAGTGGACCACTCCGGCTGTTCAATCTCAGTCTTGATGCTGCTCTGCTCAGCTTTCTTATTCAAAGATTGACGGGTTGTCATTTCATTAAACAAGGCTGTCAATTCTTTCAAGTTGAGTGTAGATTCCAGATTTTTGGTGCCTTGAAGTTTGGATGGTGCATCCATAATTCCGTTTGTGACAAGACAGACAATGTCCTTGTGCAGCTTGGGTGCCTTGTGGCACAGTATCTTCTGTAGGGCTTCCTCTGTGCCATAGCGTTGCATCAACTTTCTATGCACAGACAGCACCAACTGAAAGATGTCTGTTGCCTTCAGGCAGACATTTGCTTCCCTCCACCTGTTAGTCACCCTCACCCACAGAGCACTGGACAGCTTGTTGGTCACATCCTCAACTAGGGTCCAGCTGGCCAGTTTATCCTGGGTCCGAGGAACAATCAGAGCGCGCAGCCGGACAATGATATCCATCACCGCCTCTACGTGAACAATAATATACACCGGTTGGGATGTCGTCACCTCAGCCGAGCCACATCGGCTCTTAACCGTGACCTTGTCCTGGTCTGTCCTTAGGCAGATGTCTGAGGAGAGCGGCCGGACAGAGACTTTAGGTACGATTGAACCCAGACGGTTGACTTCCCTGGTGACTGCACTCGCAATGGCTGTTGTCATCTCCCCACTGCCGCGCCTCAAAGCTCGCCTCAGAGCATCAGGAGAGCCCATGTGCTCCTCCAGCTCTCTGCAGAGGGCACTTACAATCCTTGCACTTGAGGGGCGGGAGTACGGCGTCTTGAGATCCTTGGTCATTTCCAATGCGGAGGTAACGTCTGGGGAATCGGACAGGTCCCGAAGGACAGAAACCACCATGTCCATTGCCACATCAGAGAGAGTGGTGGTTGGGGATGACACAGGTGATGCAAAGTCCTCTGAGGGAAGTTCATACCCATGAAGCAGCTTGGTGATCAGGTCTACAACCACCTCTGGTGTGGAATGTAGACTGGGAGAGTCGTTGGCGGAGGTCTCAATCATACAGGATTCAATTTCACTCAAAGCCCTTCTGACCATGATGTTTGTCTCAGAGTCATCGGGTACATGGTTCTCTTTGAGAGGTTTGATACCTGCCTCACACAGCTCTTTCACATGGATGTTCTCGGAAGACATCACTGCTTCTTGAATAGTAGGTGGTTGATTGGCTATGGTTGTAGCCATGATTGTCCTTACCATCAGAGGACAAAGCTTCGCAACCAGTTCATACTGTGGCTTAAAGCTCTCAGAGCGGCTGTCGTTCATGGGTACCTCAGGGATGTCAAGGCCCTGAAATAGCATCTTCCGTATCAGTTTGCCCACTACACCCTCCAGCAGGCAATTAGTAGGGCTCGGGGTCTCATTCCCTCTGTCACTGGTGCTGGAAGGTAACTCTTGCTTCTTGTGAAGGCCATGAATGGCCTCACTTTGCGCAATACAACCCTCAACAGGCAACTCCTCTACTGCAATCGTGTGTACAACCACATTGACATTGTTGGTGTGGGGTCCAATCAAAAGCTTGTTATAGGTTGGGTCTGTGACATATTGTAAAACACCCCCGCCTGTCTTTAAGTTCTGAGCTTTATCTCCAAATGTCCTATCCAGGAGACACAATACTGACTCAGATAGTGGGTCAGTGAACTCCTGGAGCTCTAGGCTGCTCTCAACTTCGAAGGGGCTGAGGCTACAGCTGATCTGGGAGCTGTAATAAGAAGCCTGCATCTCTCTCTTGGACTCCAATGTGTCATGCAGCTTTGGATATAAGGCATCAGCAATGGAGTCTGTGAGCCGCTCATCCAAATTAACAGAGAAAATATTATTCAGGCTTTTGTTGGAAGCCTCCTCTTTGGTTTTCCTCAGGATGTCCCGCACAGCTTCCCTTGGGGCAGAAGCAGAAGTGCAAGCATGTCCATTGGATGGTGTCTGGGTGCCAGTAAGGGATTCCTTGATCAAGAAACTCTGGAGTTCAGTGGCCACTTCCTTACACATCTCCCTTCTGATCTTCAGAACAGCAGGTGTCAGTGTAGCTTTCTCTGAGGTCAAAGGTGTCAGAACTCTGGTCAAAGTTGAGGGGCATCTGAGATGATCACCCAGACCCTCTAAGTCATCAGAGCAGGACACCTTGGCAACTTGAAATAAAACCGAACTAATAAGGTTCTGAGCCACAGCAGATGATTTTGCTGATGCTGCCTGGAGTGTCTCTAAACTAACCTGATTGGAGGCAGCCATCTTTGTTGTTGACCTGGTAATGATGTTACTCACAGGCTTGATGGAGTAGCTCATAAACTGGGATCTCAGGCTTTCAAAGACTCCCTTCACTCTTTCTGCCTTCAGGTCTTTGTCAGTGGCAAATACACACGACTGATGAGCATGGAGAGATACCGGGAGAGGAAAGCCCAAGCGTGCAGCCACATCTGTGATATGGATGGAGGACTCTGAGGGTGTCCCATCAAGGCGCCTCTGCAGCAACTTTATCATCTCCAGGACTCTGGCATTGTCCTGTGGTGAGATGGAGCACTCTCCTGAGAGGCTTTCACTGTCTAGTGTGTTCTGGATTCCAAGCAGTGTTGTGCTGAGTATCCTCCTGTCATGGGGAAGCACTCCCCTCAGTGCAGAAGAGGACCGGCTCTGTGGTGCTGGTGTGCTGCATGGTGTTGATGCACCAGAGACGTCACTTCCACTGTCATCATCTTTTTTGGTCCTCATTATAATAAGGATTTCGTCAATGATCTCATCACTGTAGACTTCTAAGTCCTCTGTGATAACATGGGCCGTTGGGGTGGCAATACTCAGAGTACGACCCCCAAGAAGTTTGAAGGACGTCTCCGACCCACTGCCAAGAGGGCCAACAGACACACATTGCAGTGTTTCGCTGGATGATGAAGAACAACTGGAGGAGAGATCAAGCAGCTCCTCGTCCAAAGTCGGAGAGGAGGAAAAAATTCCCTCCATTTTCAGGACAGAGATAACATCCGCAAGTGTTGAATCTACAAGGTCCTCGCCTAGTGGGCTACTCCTTAAGTGGCTGACAAACACCCTTGTAGGAGAATGGGAGACTGTGGTGGGAGATGGAGAGCCCTTCTCACCATTCACACTTGTCTGCGCCTCCACAATTGCTAAAGACTGGGAGATGACGGAACATACAAGTCCGCCAGCCCGCTCAATAATGGAGGGGAGGGAAACATCCAAAGGGGCTGGAGGTGTCACACTCCCTCCTTGGCCATTTCTATCTTGGCTGAGGCAGATCGACGAGACCTCAGTAGCATATTGATTCTCCCGCATAGGGCTGCTGCTAGAGTCAGGTCCAGGAACAGTTGAAATAGAGCTCACAGCCAGGGAGCAAGGAATGTCACTCCTTCTGTCTAAAAGCTTGATAGAGCACGAGGAGGGGCGGCTGCTGGAGGGGAGGTTGGTGTTGGTCTCTTTGCTGGAGAGTAAGGAGGAGAAATGGGCCAAGGTCAGTTTGACAGGGATGATATGCCCACGACCTACCACAGCAGATAAGGTTCCAGAGTAGTCAGTGGCAGAAGGTGGTTTAGCAGATTGTAATTTAGAAAGTAGTGGTTTAGCAGATTGTGGTTTAGCAGATTGTGGTTTAGCAGATCGTAGTTTAGCAGGTGGTGGTTTAGTAGGTGGTTGTTTAGCAGATGGTGGTTTAGCAGATGGTGGTTTAGCAGGTGACGGTTTAGCAGGTGACGGTTTAGCAGGTGACGGTTTAGCAGGTGACGGTTTAGCAGGTGACGGTTTGGCAGATTGGGGCCTGGTAGAACGTGGCCAAGTAGCCAGGAGGTTCTTAGTAGAGATCTGACTGGAGGAAGAGTGTGCTCGTTCCTCACTGGACAGAGAACTGCTGCTACAATAAGTCTGGACAGCAGTGACTGGTTCATCAATGGAGATTGGGGAGGACCTACTGTCAGGACTCTGAGTGAGACAGATCACATTGACTTTGGAGAGTAGGGAGGTACAGCTGACAGAGCCCTGGGTTGAATCTTCGTTGGTGTCTTTGCTGATGGAGAGCATACTCTCTGCATCACTTTCTGAAGCTCTCAGCCTTATAAGGTCAACCAAGGCAGGGATCAGGATGCTATTTACCTCCTCTAATACTGAGCTAGTTATGTGCCCAATCATGAGCAGCAAGTCCCTAACAGTAATCTGTATTAATGAAAACAGAAAGGTACATCAACGGAATTGATTAAGATTTACAGTATGTTGGAAATCAAAACACATGTTAATCCATATCCAAAATATTTTTAAAGTAAATATAACAAGTATACCTTTCATTTTTTGTTGTTGCAATTATTCTATATCAAATGTGTGGTCTCCATTGTTGCAACTTAATCATCTTCCTCATCTAGACTTTTTACATTTACCAAAGTGGCAATCGCATATTACATCATATCATCCAAATACAGTGGCAAGACAAAGTATATGAACCCTATTGGAATTATCTGAATTTCTGCATGAATTGGTCATAAAATTAGATTTAATCTTCATCTAAGTCACAACAACAGATTAACACATTCTGCTTAAACTAATAGCACACAAATTATTGTATTTCTCTTGTCTCTACTGAATACATCATTTAAACATTCAGTGTAAGTTGAAAAAAGTATGTGAACCCCGAGGCTAATGACTTCTCCAAAAGCTAATTGGAGTCAGCTAACCTGGAGTACAATCATTGAGACGAGATTGGAGATGTTGGTTAGAGCTGCCTGCCCTAAAAAAACTCACAAAATTTGAGTTTGCTATTCACAAGAAGCATTGTCTGATGTGAACCATGCTTTAAACAAAAGAGATCTCAGAAGACCCAAGATTAAGAATTGTTGACTTGCATAAAGCTGGAAAGGGTTACAAAAGTATCTCTAAAAGCCTTGATGTTCATCACTCCACGGTTACACAAACTGTAGATAAATGTAGAAAGTTCAGCGCTGTTCCTACTCTCCCTAGGAGTGGCCGTCCTGCAAAGATGACTGCAAGAGCACAGCGCAGAATGCTCAATGAGGTTAAGCAGAATCTTAGAGTGTTAGCTGAAGACTTAAAGAAATCTCTGGAACATCCTAACATCTCTGTTGACGAGTCTACGATACGTAAAACACTAAACAAGAATGGTGTTCATGGGAGGACACCACGGAAGAAGCCACCGACTGTCCAAATAAAAACATTGCTGCACGTTTGAAGTTTGCAAAAGAGCATCTGGATGTTCCACAGCGCTACTGGCAAAATATTCTGTGGAGATGAAACTAAAGTTGAGTTTTTTGAAAGGAACACACAACACTGTGTGGAGAAAACAAAAGCACAGCACACCAATATCAAAACCTCATCCCAACTGTAAAGTATGGTGAAGGGAGCATCATATCATGGTTTGGAGCTGCTTTGCTGCCTCTGGGTCTGGACAGCTAGCTATCATCAATGGAAAAATGTATTGCCAAGTTAATCAAGACATTTTGTTGGAGAATTTAAGGTTGTTCGCCAATTGAAGCTCAACAGAAGTTGGGTGATGCAACAGGACAACGACCCAAAACACCGAAGTAAATCAACAACAGAATGGCTACAACAGAAGAAAATATGCCTTCTGTAGTGGCCCAGTCAGAGTACTGACCTCAACCCGATTGAGATGCTGTGGCAGGGCCTCAAGAGAGAGGTTCACACCAGACATCCCAAGAATATTGCTAAACTGCAACAGTTTTGTAAAGAGGAATGGTATAAAATTCCTCCTGACCGTTGCGCAGGTCTGATCTGCAACTACAGAAAACGTTGAGGTTATTGCTGCCAAAGTAGGGTCAACCATTTATTAAAACCAAGGGTTCACATAAACTCAGCAAAAAAAGAAACATCCTCTCACTGTCAACTATATTTATTTTCAGCAAACTTAACTTCTTCTTAATAGGGGGGGCGCTGTTTTTACTTTGGGAAAAAATCATGCCCAAATTAAACGGCTTCGTACTCTGTTCTAGATCATACAATATGCATATTATTATTACTATTGGATAGAAAACACTCTGAAGTTTCTAAAACTGTTTGAATTATATCTGTGAGTAAAACAACTAATTTGGCAGCAAACTTCCAGACAGGAAGTGAACATTCTGAAAAAGGGGCTCTGTGTCAGGGCCTGCCTATTCAACTGGCTTATATTTATGGATCTGTATGCACTTCATACGCCTTCCACTAGATGTCAACAGGCAGTAGAAGGTTGAATGGGTGTCTAGCTTGATGTGAGGCCGAATGAGAGCTTTTGGAGTAACAGGTCCGCTCTTTTGTCAGTAGTCAGCTGTGCACAAGGGAACCTCACTGTCTTCTGAAATGCGTTCGGTTTACACGACAAAATGCTCCGGCTCTGATTTTATTGGATACATATGAGAAAAACATCATAAAGTAGGATTTTTCAACCGAGTTTGACCAGTTTATTCAACGTTTATTGGGACTTTTGGAATTTTTCATTCCAGGCGCAAACATTTCTTGGACACGTGAGCTCCACATGGCTAGCCAAAGTTGCTAATTCGACAGAAGAAATGGACATTCTAAAAACAAACAACAATTTATTCTGGAACTAGGACTCCTTGCACAACATTCTGATGGAAGAACATCAAAAGTAAGAGAATATTTATGATGTTATTTCGTATTTTTGTATTTTATGTTGGTTCCAACAAGGCGGAGAATTGTAGGGCGCTGTCTCACAATATTGCATGCTGTATGTTGTACTAAAGTTATTTTTAAAAATCTAACACAGCGGTTGCATTAAGGACCAGTGTATCTTTCATTTGCTGTACAACATGTATTTTTTAGTAAAGTTTATGATGAGTTCTTTGGTTAGATTAGGTGACTGTCCAAAATATCTCTGGACATTTTGGTGCTATTTGTGACGATGGCTGCGTTGTAAAACCCAGATTTGTAGCTCTAAATATGCACATTTTCGAACAAAACATAAATGTATTGTATAACATGATGTTATAAGACTGTCATCTGATGAAGTTGTCCAAAGGTTAGTGATTAATTTTTTCTCTATTTCTGGGTTATGTGAAAGCTACCTTGGCGGTGAATAAATAGCGTTGTGTGTTTGGCTATTGTGGTGAGCTAATATGAATACATAGTGTTTTCGCTGTAAAACATTTTAAAAATCGGAAATGATGGCTGGATTCACAAGATGTTTATCTTTCATTTGCTGTATTGTACTTCTGATTTCATGAAATTATATTATATGATACATGTGTAAATAATTGTATGAACATACAAGATTGAACAACTGAGACATAAACTGAACATGTGGCTAACAGAAATGGAATAATGTGTCCCTGAACAAAGGGGGGGGTTCAAAATCAAAAGTAACAGTCAGTATCTGGTGTGGCCACCAGCTGCATTAAGTACTGCAGTGCATCTCCTCCTCATGGACTGCACCAGATTTGCCAGTTCTTGCTGTGAGATGTTACCCCACTCTTCCACCAAGGCACCTGCAAGTTCCAGGACATTTCTGGAGGGGATGGCCCTAGCCCTCACCCGCCGATCCAACAGGTCCCAGACGTGCTCAATGGGATTGAGATACGAGCTCTTCGCTGGCCATGGCAGAACACGGACATTCCTGTCTTGCAGGAAATCTCGCACAGAACGAGCAGTATGGCTGGTGGCATTGTCATGCTGGAGGGTCATGTCAGGATAAGCCTGCAGGAAGGGTACCACATGAGGGAGGAGGTTTTCTTCCCTGTAACGCACAGCGTTGACACTGCCTGGAATAACAACAAGCTCAGTCCGATAATGCAGTGACACACCGCCCAAGACCATGACAGACCCTCCACCTCCAAATCGATCACGCTCCAGAGTACAGGCATCGGTGTAACGCTCATTCCTTCGACGATAAACGCGAATCCGACCATCAACCCTGGTGAAACAAAACCATGACTCGTCAGTGAAGAGCACTTTTTGACAGTCCTGTCTGGGCCAGCGATGGTGGGTTTGTGCCCATTGGCGACGTTGTTGCCGGTTTCCTTACAACAGGCCTACAAGCCCTCAGTCCAGCCTCTCTCAGCCTATTGCGGACAGTCTGAGCACTGATGGAGGGATTGTGCGTTCCTGGTGTAACTCGGGCAGTTGTTGTTGCCATCCTGTACCTGTCCCGCAGGTGTGATGTTTGGATGTACCGATCCTGTGCAGGTGTTGTTACACGAGGTCTGCCACTGCGAGGACGATCAGCTGTCCGTCCTGTCTCCCTGTAGCGCTGTCTTAGGCGTCTCACAGTACAGACATTGCAATTTATTGCCCTGGCCACATCTGCAGTCCTCATGCCTCCTTGCAGCATGCCTAAGGCACGTTCACACAGATGAGCAGGGACCCTGGGCATCTTTCTTTTGGTGTTTTTCAGAGTCAGTAGAAAGGCCTCTTTACCCCCTCTATCCACATCGATAGGGGGTAACCCCCCTATCCACATCGACGGGTCAGTAGTGGAGAAGGTGGAAAGTTTTAAGTTCCTCGGTGTACACATCACGGACAAACTGAATTGGTCCACCCACACAGACAGCGTTGTGAAGAAGGCGCAGCAGCGCCTCTTCAACCTCAGGAGGCTGAAGAAATTCGGCTTGTCACCAAAAGCACTCACAAACTTCTACAGATGCACAATCGAGAGCATCCTGTCGGGCTGTATCACCGCCTGGTACGGCAACTGCTCCGCCCACAACCTTAAGGCTCTCCAGAGGGTAGTGAGGTCTGCACAACGCATCACCGGGGGAAAACTACCTGCCCTCCAGGACACCTACACCACCCGATGTCACAGGAAGGCCATAAAGATCATCAAGGACAACAACCACCCAAGCCACTGCCTGTTCACCCCGCTATCATCCAGAAGGCGAGGTCAGTACAGATGCATCAAAGCAGGGACCGAGAGACTGAAAACCAGCTTCTATCTCAAGGCCATCAGACTGTTAAACAGCCACCGCTAACATTTAGCAAACGCTGCCAACATACTGACTCAACTCCAGCCACTTTAATAATGGGAATTGATGGAAATTATGTAAAAATTTACCACTAGCCACTTTAAACAATGCCACTTTATGTTTACATACCCTACATTACTCATCTCATATGTATATACTGTACTCTATACCATCTACTGCATCTTGCCTATGCCGTTCTGTACCATCACTCATTCATATATCTTTATGTACATATTCTTTATCCCTTTACACTTGTGTGTATAAGGTAGTAGTTGTGGAATTGTTAGGTTAGATTACTTGTTGGTTATTACTGCATTGTCGGAACTAGAAGCACAAGCATTTTGCTACACTCGCATTAACATCTGCTAACCATGTGTATGTGACAAATAAAATTTGATTTGATTTGATTTAGTTTCCTACGTTTTCATAACTGTGACCTTAATTGCCTATCGTCTGTAAGCTGTTAGTGTCTTAACGACCGTTCCACAAATGCATGTTCATTCATTGTTTATGGTTCATTGAAAAAGCATGGGAAACAGTGTTTATACCCTTTACAATGAAGATCTGTGAAGTTATTTGGATTTATACGAATTATCTTTGAAAGACAGGGTCCTAAAAAAGGGAGGTTTATTTTTTTGCTGAGTGTACTTTTTCCACCCTGCACTGTAAATGTTTACACGGTGTGTTCAATAAAGACATGAAAAAGTAAAATTATTTGTGTGTTATTAGTTTGAGCAGACTGTGTTTGTCTATTGTTGTGACTTAAATGAAGATCAGATAACATTATGACCAATTTACACAGAAGTCCAGGTAATTCCAAAGGGTTCACATACTTTTTCTTGCAACTGTACTTGGATATGGATTTCCCAGGAGATGGGAGACAGGGAAGCAGTAATATGTCTACAGCCCCCAAAGAGTGAAAGCTGGGAACATGTTCATGACCAAAATGACCTACCACTGAGTGGCTAGCTGAATGTGGTGAGCAGGTCATCACAGTCGACAAGGTTCCAGAGTGATCAGAGTCACTGCTAGGTCTTTCAGTTGGTGGTCTGGCATAACGTGGTCTGGCAGTATGTAGCCTAGCAACCTCGAGGTTCTTAGTCGAGATCTGACTGGAAAGAGTGTCCATCGAGGAGGTGGAGTGTCTGAAGGGAGAGTCCATTACCAGAGGTGTGTGTGTCTCCATGCCCAGGGGTC
>NW_026602269.1:20000-21484 GCF_029448725.1 Salvelinus fontinalis | reverse complement strand
TACACCTACACTATAGTCTACCGTAGACTGTCAAAACTAATACACCTAAACTGTAGTCTATCAAAACTAATGCACCTAAACTGTAGTCTATCAAAACTAATACACCTAAACTATAGTCTATCAAAACTAATACACCTAAACTATAGTCTATCAAAACTAATACACCTAAACTATAGTCTATCAAAACTAATACACCTAAACTATAGTCTATCAAAACTAATACACCTAAACTATAGTCTATCAAAACTAATACACCTAAACTATAGTCTATCAAAACTAATACACCTAAACTATAGTCTATCAAAACTAATACACCTAAACTATAGTCTATAAAAACTAATACAACTAAACTATAGTTTATCAAAATGAATACACCTAAACTATAGTCTACTATAGTCTATCAAACTAATCCACCTAAACTATAGCCTACTATAGTCTATCAAAACTAATACACCTAAACTATAGTCTACTGTAGTCTATCAAAACTAATAAACCTAAACTGTAGTCTACTGTAGTCTATCAAACTAATACACCTAAACTATAGTCTATCAAAACTAATACACCTAAACTATAGTCTATCAAAACTAATACAATACAGGGATTGTGAAAAACTGAGTTTAAATGTATTTGGCTAAAGTGTATGTAAACTTCCGATTTCAGCTCTCTCTCTCTATATATATATATTATAAAAGAGGACATCTGAAGGTTTCTAGTGAACCTGAGGTTACGAATCAGCTGTCTCTATATATATATATTATAAAAGAGGACATCTGAAGGTTTCTAGTGAACCTGAGGTTATGAATCAGCTGTCTCTATATATATATATTATAAAAGAGGACATCTGAAGGTTTCTAGTGAACCTGAGGTTATGAATCAGCTGTCTCTATATATATATATTATAAAAGAGGACATCTGAAGGTTTCTAGTGAACCTGAGGTTATGAATCAGCTGTCAAAATGTAGCTTAATCGTGGGGTGATGTATCGGTTAGTACCGCTGCCGTCACACACACAGGACGCTTTGGGGTAACGGAAGCAGAAGTTCGGGGAGCAGTGTGTGTCAGATATGTGTATCGGTTAGGACCGCTGCCGTCACACACACAGGACGCTTTGGGGTAACGGAAGCAGAAGTTCGGGGAGCAGTGTGTGTCAGATCCAACACACAGATCACACACACTCTGAACACTTTGATGCCTAACAGAGAGAGAGAGAGAGAGAGAGAGAGGGGTGTTTGTTTTGACTCAAAAAAGAGAGAACCAGATGAGAGAAAGCAGGAGGGGGGTGGGAGAATGATGCATGTCTGGCAGAAGATGAAAGGGAAGGAAAAAGAGAAAGAAAGGGGAGAGGGGCTGCCAAAGGTTTGACCTGTGAGTAGGTTGTTGACAAAGCATGTGACATAAAATTATATTTGGTTTATGGTCTTTATCTGTGACATGATATAACACACAGCAGGAGATGTCTGCTCAGAAAGCATGAAGAATGTTTC
>NW_026602269.1:0-15000 GCF_029448725.1 Salvelinus fontinalis | reverse complement strand
GTCATAGAGGTATGTAGAGGGAGGGATCACTGTGGTTCTGTCTCTGTCTAATGCCAGAGTCATAGAGGTATGTAGAGGGAGGGATCACTATGGTTCTGTCTCTGTCTAATGCCAGTCATAGAGGTATGTAGAGGGAGGGATCACTGTGGTTCTGTCTCCACCTAATGCCAGAGTCATAGAGGTATGTAGAGGGAGGGATCACTGTGGTTCTGGGTCTGTCTAATGCCAGAGTCATAGATGTATGTAGAGGGAGGGATCACTGTGGTCTGTCTCTGTCTAATGTCAGAGTCATAGAGGTATATAGAGGGAGGGATCACTGTGGTTCTGTCTCTGCCTAATGCCAGTCATAGAGGTATGTAGAGGGAGGGATCACTGTGGTTCTGGGTCTGTCTAATGCCAGAGTCATAGATGTATGTAGAGGGAGGGATCACTGTGGTCTGTCTCTGTCTAATGCCAGAGTCATAGAGGTATGTAGAGGGAGGGATCACTGTGGTCTGTCTCTAATGCCAGAGTCATAGAGGTATGTAGAGGGAGGGATCACTGTGGTTCTGTCTCTGTCTAATGCCAGAGTCATAGAGGTATGTAGAGGGAGGGATCACTGTGGTTCTGTCTCCACCTAATGCCAGTCATAGAGGTATATAGAGGGAGGGATCACTGTGGTTCTGGGTCTGTCTAATGCCAGAGTCATAGATGTATGTAGAGGGAGGGATCACTGTGGTTCTGTCTCCACCTAATGCCAGAGTCATAGAGGTATGTAGAGGGAGGGATCACTGTGGTTCTGGGTCTGTCTAATGCCAGAGTCATAGATGTATGTAGAGGGAGGGATCACTGTGGTTCTGTCTCTGTCTAATGCCAGAGTCATAGATGTATGTAGAGGGAGGGATCACTGTGGTTCTGGGTCTGTCTAATGCCAGAGTCATAGATGTATGTAGAGGGAGGGATCACAGTGGTTCTGTCTCTGCCTAATGCCAGTCATAGAGGTATGTAGAGGGAGGGATCACTGTGGTTCTGTCTCTGTCTAATGCCAGAGTCATACATGTATGTAGAGGGAGGGATCACTGTGGTCTGTCTCTGTCTAATGTCAGAGTCATAGAGGTATATAGAGGGAGGGATCACTGTGGTTCTGTCTCTGCCTAATGCCAGTCATAGAGGTATGTAGAGGGAGGGATCACTGTGGTTCTGTCTCTGTCTAATGCCAGAGTCATAGAGGTATGTAGAGGGAGGGATCACTGTGGTTCTGTCTCTGTCTAATGCCAGTCATAGAGGTATGTAGAGGGAGGGATCACTGTGGTTCTGTCTCCACCTAATGCCAGAGTCATAGAGGTATGTAGAGGGAGGGATCACTGTGGTTCTGTCTCTGTCTAATGCCAGAGTCATAGAGGTATGTAGAGGGAGGTATCACTATGGTCTGTCTCTGTCTAATGCCAGAGTCATAGAGGTATGTAGAGGGAGGGATCACTGTGGTTCTGTCTCCACCTAATGCCAGAGTCATAGAGGTATGTAGAGGGAGGTATCACTGTGGTCTGTCTCTGTCTAATGCCAGAGTCATAGAGGTATGTAGAGGGAGGGATCACTGTGGTTCTGTCTCTGTCTAATGCCAGAGTCATAGAGGTATGTAGAGGGAGGGATCACTGTGGTCTGTCTCTGTCTAATGCCAGAGTCATAGAGGTATGTAGAGGGAGGGATCACTGTGGTCTGTCTCTAATGCCAGAGTCATAGAGGTATGTAGAGGGAGGGATCACTGTGGTTCTGTCTCTGTCTAATGCCAGAGTCATAGAGGTATGTAGAGGGAGGGATCACTGTGGTTCTGTCTCCACCTAATGCCAGTCATAGAGGTATATAGAGGGAGGGATCACTGTGGTTCTGGGTCTGTCTAATGCCAGAGTCATAGATGTATGTAGAGGGAGGGATCACTGTGGTTCTGTCTCCACCTAATGCCAGAGTCATAGAGGTATGTAGAGGGAGGGATCACTGTGGTTCTGGGTCTGTCTAATGCCAGAGTCATAGAGGTATGTAGAGGGAGGGGTGTCTCTGTCTAATGCCAGAGTCATAGAGGTATGTAGAGGGAGGGATCACTGTGGTTCTGTCTCTGCCTAATGCCAGAGTCATAGAGGTATGTAGAGGGAGGGATCACTGTGGTTCTGTCTAATGCCAGAGTCATAGAGGTATGTAGAGGGAGGGATCACTGTGGTTCTGTCTCTGCCTAATGCCAGTCATAGAGGTATGTAGAGGGAGGGATCACTGTGGTTCTGTCTCTGTCTAATGCCAGAGTCATAGAGGTATGTAGAGGGAGGGATCACTGTGGTTCTGTCTCTGTCTAATGCCAGAGTCATAGAGGTATGTAGAGGGAGGTATCACTGTGGTCTGTCTCTGTCTAATGCCAGAGTCATAGAGGTATGTAGAGGGAGGGATCACTGTGGTCTGTCTCTGTCTAATGCCAGAGTCATAGAGGTATGTAGAGGGAGGGATCACTGTGGTTCTGTCTCTGCCTAATGCCAGAGTCATAGAGGTATGTAGAGGGAGGGATCACTGTGGTTCTGGGTCTGTCTAATGCCAGAGTCATAGAGGTATGTAGAGGGAGGGATCACTGTGGTCTGTCTCTGTCTAATGTCAGAGTCATAGAGGTATATAGAGGGAGGGATCACTGTGGTTCTGTCTCTGCCTAATGCCAGTCATAGAGGTATGTAGAGGGAGGGATCACTGTGGTCTGTCTCTGTCTAATGCCAGAGTCATAGAGGTATGTAGAGGGAGGGATCACTGTGGTTCTGTCTCTGTCTAATGCCAGAGTCATAGAGGTATGTAGAGGGAGGGATCACTGTGGTTCTGTCTCTGTCTAATGCCAGAGTCATAGAGGTATGTAGAGGGAGGGATCACTGTGGTTCTGTCTCTGTCTAATGCCAGAGTCATAGAGGTATGTAGAGGGAGGGATCACTGTGGTTCTGTCTCTGTCTAATGCCAGAGTCATAGAGGTATGTAGAGGGAGGGATCACTGTGGTTCTGTCTCTGTCTAATGCCAGTCATAGAGGTATGTAGAGGGAGGGATCACTGTGGTCTGTCTCCACCTAATGCCAGAGTCATAGAGGTATGTAGAGGGAGGGATCACTGTGGTTCTGTCTCTGTCTAATGCCAGAGTCATAGATGTATGTAGAGGGAGGGATCACTGTGGTCTGTCTCTGTCTAATGCCAGAGTCATAGAGGTACGTAGAGGGAGGGATCACTGTGGTTCTGTCTCTGTCTAATGCCAGAGTCATAGAGGTATGTAGAGGGAGGGATCACTGTGGTTCTGTCTCTGTCTAATGCCAGAGTCATAGAGGTACGTAGAGGGAGGGATCACTGTGGTCTGTCTCTGTCTAATGCCAGAGTCATAGAGGTATGTAGAGGGAGGTATCACTGTGGTTCTGTCTCTGTCTAATGCCAGAGTCATAGAGGTACGTAGAGGGAGGGATCACTGTGGTTCTGTCTCTGTCTAATGCCAGAGTCATAGAGGTATGTAGAGGGAGGTATCACTGTGGTCTGTGTCTAATGCCAGAGTCATAGAGGTATGTAGAGGGAGGGGTGTCTCTGTCTAATGCCAGAGTCATAGAGGTATGTAGAGGGAGGGATCACTGTGGTTCTGTCTCTGTCTAATGCCAGAGTCATAGAGGTATGTAGAGGGAGGGATCACTGTGGTTCTGTCTCTGTCTAATGCCAGAGTCATAGAGGTATGTAGAGGGAGGGATCACTGTGGTTCTGTCTCTGTCTAATGCCAGAGTCATAGAGGTATGTAGAGGGAGGGATCACTGTGGTTCTGTCTCTGTCTAATGCCAGAGTCATAGAGGTATGTAGAGGGAGGGATCACTGTGGTTCTGTCTCTGTCTAATGCCAGAGTCATAGAGGCATGTAGAGGGAGGGATCACTGTGGTCTGTCTCTGTCTAATGCCAGAGTCATAGAGGTATGTAGAGGGAGGGGTGTCTCTGTCTAATGCCAGAGTCATAGAGGTATGTAGAGGGAGGGATCACTGTGGTTCTGTCTCTGCCTAATGCCAGAGTCATAGAGGTATGTAGAGGGAGGGATCACTGTGGTTCTGTCTAATGCCAGAGTCATAGAGGTATGTAGAGGGAGGGATCACTGTGGTTCTGTCTCTGCCTAATGCCAGTCATAGAGGTATGTAGAGGGAGGGATCACTGTGGTTCTGTCTCTGTCTAATGCCAGAGTCATAGAGGTATGTAGAGGGAGGGATCACTGTGGTTCTGTCTCTGTCTAATGCCAGAGTCATAGAGGTATGTAGAGGGAGGTATCACTGTGGTCTGTCTCTGTCTAATGCCAGAGTCATAGAGGTATGTAGAGGGAGGGATCACTGTGGTCTGTCTCTGTCTAATGCCAGAGTCATAGAGGTATGTAGAGGGAGGGATCACTGTGGTTCTGTCTCTGCCTAATGCCAGAGTCATAGAGGTATGTAGAGGGAGGGATCACTGTGGTTCTGGGTCTGTCTAATGCCAGAGTCATAGAGGTATGTAGAGGGAGGGATCACTGTGGTCTGTCTCTGTCTAATGTCAGAGTCATAGAGGTATATAGAGGGAGGGATCACTGTGGTTCTGTCTCTGCCTAATGCCAGTCATAGAGGTATGTAGAGGGAGGGATCACTGTGGTCTGTCTCTGTCTAATGCCAGAGTCATAGAGGTATGTAGAGGGAGGGATCACTGTGGTTCTGTCTCTGTCTAATGCCAGAGTCATAGAGGTATGTAGAGGGAGGGATCACTGTGGTTCTGTCTCTGTCTAATGCCAGAGTCATAGAGGTATGTAGAGGGAGGGATCACTGTGGTTCTGTCTCTGTCTAATGCCAGAGTCATAGAGGTATGTAGAGGGAGGGATCACTGTGGTTCTGTCTCTGTCTAATGCCAGAGTCATAGAGGTATGTAGAGGGAGGGATCACTGTGGTTCTGTCTCTGTCTAATGCCAGTCATAGAGGTATGTAGAGGGAGGGATCACTGTGGTCTGTCTCCACCTAATGCCAGAGTCATAGAGGTATGTAGAGGGAGGGATCACTGTGGTTCTGTCTCTGTCTAATGCCAGAGTCATAGATGTATGTAGAGGGAGGGATCACTGTGGTCTGTCTCTGTCTAATGCCAGAGTCATAGAGGTACGTAGAGGGAGGGATCACTGTGGTTCTGTCTCTGTCTAATGCCAGAGTCATAGAGGTATGTAGAGGGAGGGATCACTGTGGTTCTGTCTCTGTCTAATGCCAGAGTCATAGAGGTACGTAGAGGGAGGGATCACTGTGGTTCTGTCTCTGTCTAATGCCAGAGTCATAGAGGTATGTAGAGGGAGGTATCACTGTGGTCTGTGTCTAATGCCAGAGTCATAGAGGTATGTAGAGGGAGGGGTGTCTCTGTCTAATGCCAGAGTCATAGAGGTATGTAGAGGGAGGGATCACTGTGGTTCTGTCTCTGTCTAATGCCAGAGTCATAGAGGTATGTAGAGGGAGGGATCACTGTGGTTCTGTCTCTGTCTAATGCCAGAGTCATAGAGGTATGTAGAGGGAGGGATCACTGTGGTTCTGTCTCTGTCTAATGCCAGAGTCATAGAGGTATGTAGAGGGAGGGATCACTGTGGTTCTGTCTCTGTCTAATGCCAGAGTCATAGAGGTATGTAGAGGGAGGGATCACTGTGGTTCTGTCTCTGTCTAATGCCAGAGTCATAGAGGCATGTAGAGGGAGGGATCACTGTGGTTCTGTCTCTGTCTAATGCCAGAGTCATAGAGGTACGTAGAGGGAGGGGTGTCTCTGTCTAATGCCAGAGTCATAGAGGTATGTAGAGGGAGGGATCACTGTGGTTCTGTCTCTGCCTAATGCCAGAGTCATAGAGGTATATAGAGGGAGGGATCACTGTGGTTCTGTCTCTGTCTAATGCCAGAGTCATAGAGGTATATAGAGGGAGGGATCACTGTGGTTCTGTCTCTGTCTAATGCCAGTCATAGAGGTATATAGAGGGAGGGATCACTGTGGTTCTGTCTCTGTCTAATGCCAGTCATAGAGGTATATAGAGGGAGGGATCACTGTGGTTCTGTCTCTGTCTAATGCCAGTCATAGAGGTATATAGAGGGAGGGATCACTGTGGTTCTGGCACTGTCTAATGCCAGAGTCATAGAGGTATGTAGAGGGAGGGATCACTGTGGTTCTGTCTCTGTCTAATGCCAGAGTCATAGAGGTATGTAGAGGGAGGGATCACTGTGGTTCTGTCTCTGTCTAATGCCAGAGTCATAGAGGTATGTAGAGGGAGGGATCACTGTGGTTCTGTCTCTGTCTAATGCCTTTAGACCAGTGTTTCTTGATACTAGTCCTGGGGATCCAAAAAGTGTGTACATGATTGTTTTTGCCATTTCACTACACGTATGATTCCACTAATCAAAGGTTTATTGATGAGTTGATTAGTGGAATCAGGTGTTAAGTGCTTGGGAAAAAACTAACATGTACAGATTATGCCCCCCTCAGGACCAGTCTGTCTTTCCCATCATGCACACGGGCATATAGCTGTAGTCATGTCTCCTCTGTAATGCTCAACAGCTGTTCGACTGCTGTTCTTTCAGCTGACTCTGTGTTTCCACACGCACGCACACACACACACACACACACGTTTCCACTGCCTTAAAGAACCTTGGGATTACAGCTCTTCAAGAACATTCCGGTATTCCCACAGAATTCCAACAGTCAGCGTTCCGGACCCAGCCGTTGTCGATGAGTAAACCAGCGTTGTGGATACAGAGCAGTGTGACTACACACATACGCGTGTGGATACAGAGCAGTGTGACTACACACACACACACATGTGTTGATACAGAGCAGTGTGACTACACACATACGCGTGTGGATACAGAGCAGTGTGACTACACACACACACGTGTTGATACAGAGCAGTGTGACTACACACACACACGCGTGTGGATACAGAGCAGTGTGACTACACACACACACGTGTGGATACAGAGCAGTGTGACTACACACACACACATGTTGTGGATACAGAGCAGTGTGACTACACACACACACGTGTTGATACAGAGCAGTGTGACTACACACACACACGCGTGTGGATACAGAGCAGTGTGACTACACACACACACGTGTTGATACAGAGCAGTGTGACTACACACACACACACACGTGTTGTTGATACAGAGCAGTGTGACTACACACACACACGTGTGGATACAGAGCAGTGTGACTACACACACACACGCGTGTGGATACAGAGCAGTGTGACTACACACACACACGTGTGGATACAGAGCAGTGTGACTACACACACACACACGTGTTGATACAGAGCAGTGTGACTACACACACACACGTGTTGATACAGAGCAGTGTGACTACACACACACACGTGTTGATACAGAGCAGTGTGACTACACACACACACGTGTTGATACAGAGCAGTGTGACTACACACACACACGTGTGGATACAGAGCAGTGTGACTACACACACACACGTGTTGATACAGAGCAGTGTGACTACACACACACACGCGTGTGGATACAGAGCAGTGTGACTACACACACACACGCGCGTGTTGATACAGAGCAGTGTGACTACACACACACACGTGTTGATACAGAGCAGTGTGACTACACACATACACGTGTGGATACAGAGCAGTGTGACTACACACACACACGTGTTGATACAGAGCAGTGTGACTACACACACACACGTGTGGATACAGAGCAGTGTGACTACACACACACACACGTGTTGATACAGAGCAGTGTGACTACACACATACACGTGTGGATACAGAGCAGTGTGACTACACACACACACGTGTTGATACAGAGCAGTGTGACTACACACACACACGCGTGTGGATACAGAGCAGTGTGACTACACACACACACGCGTGTGGATACAGAGCAGTGTGACTACACACACACACACGCGTGTGGATACAGAGCAGTGTGACTACACACACACACGCGCGTGTGGATACAGAGCAGTGTGACTACACACACACGCGTGTGGATACAGAGCAGTGTGACTACACACACACACGTGTTGATACAGAGCAGTGTGACTACACACACACACGTGTGGATACAGAGCAGTGTGACTACACACACACACGCGCGTGTGGATACAGAGCAGTGTGACTACACACACACACGTGTGGATACAGAGCAGTGTGACTACACACACACACGCATGTGGATACAGAGCAGTGTGACTACACACACACACGTGTTGATACAGAGCAGTGTGACACGCGTGTGTGTGTTTTGTGTCCCTGTTTTTAAGCTTCTCTCTTCGACCGCATACTAATCATCTGGTGGTCAATCACATCACAGAGAAACACAGAGGGCTCAGTGTGTGTGTGTGTGTGTGTGTGTGTGTGTGTGTGTGTGTGTCTGTGTGTGTGTGTGTGTCAGCTGGAGAGAGACGCATGAAAGCCTCTCAGACTAGATAGACTGAGCCATCTAAAGCTGAGCGAAAGAGAGAGAGAGAGCCTTCTTTCACTACAGACAACACCCCTCCCTTCTTCCCTCAGTTCCCTCTCTCTCTGTTCACCATCTCCCTCTGATACACCCCCCCCCCCCCAGGGCCAACAGTGACCTCATACTGAATAGCCCCCTACACATACATACAGATGTAGGACCCTATAAAATCAGTCTAATCTTTTTGGCCTGATTCCGTTTAGTTTCTCCACGTTTCCGTTTTTCCACGTTTTCACTCTCAAAATCACCATTTTTTTAATAGAAAAATAACCGACCCGGATGTTGTAAGTCCACGACACGCTTAAACCACATCAGGAAACCCTGGGGTCACGTTAGAGCTCAACCATCTGTATAGTTTAATATTGAAAGTCAACCGTGTTTTCTTTGCTTCAATAGAGTGATCAGAGCAACGACAGCTTTCCTTCACAGGAAATACATGAGAGCAACGACAGCTTTCCTTCACAGGAAATACATCAGAGCAACGACAGCTTTCCTTCACAGGAAATACATCAGAGCAACGACAGCTTTCCTTCACAGGAAATACATCAGAGCAACGACAGCTTTCCTTCACAGGAAATACATCAGAGCAACGACAGCTTTCCTTCACAGGAAATACATCAGAGCAACGACAGCTTTCCTTCACAGGAAATACATCAGAGCAACGACAGCTTTCCTTCACAGGAAATACATCAGAGCAACGACAGCTTTCCTTCACAGGAAATACATCAGAGCAACGACAGCTTTCCTTCACAGGAAATACATCAGAGCAACGACAGCTTTCCTTCACAGGAAATACATCAGAGCAACGACAGCTTTCCTTCACAGGAAAAACATCAGGCCAACGACAGCTTTCCTTCACAGGAAAAACATCAGGCCAACGACAGCTTTCCTTCACAGGAAAAACATCAGAGCAACACCTTCGGCAGAAAACAGCTTCCTTTTCATCAGATGACAACAGAAGTGCAACGCAGTTTGGCGGGCAACCCCACAAGTAAATGAGCTTACGATGTAAAAAGGCCTTTTCTAGAAGAATAAAAAACGATGCACGGCCATCATAATACTAATGTTTATTATAGAAAGAATGGAGCCAGATACATTTCCTCATCATTTGCTTGAAGTCGATCTTGCATTTTACCAGAGAAAATTAGACTACAATAACACTGAGAACAGTAGACTACAGTAACACTGAGAACAGTAGACTACAGTAACACTGGGACCAGTAGACTACAGTAACACTGAGAACAGTAGACTACAGTAACACTGAGACCAGTAGACTACAGTAACACAGAGACCAGTAGACTACAGTAACACAGAGACCAGTAGACTACAGTAACACTGAGACCAGTAGGCTACAGTAACACTGAGACCAGTAGGCTACAGTAACACTGAGACCAGTAGACTACAGTAACACTGAGACCAGTAGACTACAGTAACACTGAGACCAGTAGACTACAGTAACACTGAGACCAGTAGACTACAGTAACACTGAGACCAGTAGACTACAGTAACACTGAGACCAGTAGACTACAGTAACACTGAGACCAGTAGACTACAGTAACACTGAGACCAGTAGACTACAGTAACACTGAGACCAGTAGACTACAGTAACACTGAGACCAGTAGACTACAGTAACACTGAGACCAGTAGACTACAGTAACACTGAGACCAGTAGACTACAGTAACACTGAGACCAGTAGACTACAGTAACACTGAGACCAGTAGACTACAGTAACACTGAGACCAGTAGACTACAGTAACACTGAGACCAGTAGACTACAGTAACACTGAGACCAGTAGACTACAGTAACACTGAGACCAGTAGACTACAGTAACACTGAGACCAGTAGACTACAGTAACACTGAGACCAGTAGACTACAGTAACACTGAGACCAGTAGACTACAGTAACACTGAGACCAGTAGACTACAGTAACACTGAGACCAGTAGACTACAGTAACACTGAGAACAGTAGACTACAGTAACACTGAGACATGTCTGCTGATAGAACGCCAGAGAGGAGAACAGTAGACTACAGTAACACTGAGACCAGTAGACTACAGTAACACTGAGACCAGTAGACTACAGTAACACTGAGACCAGTAGACTACAGTAACACTGAGACCAGTAGACTACAGTAACACTGAGACCAGTAGACTACAGTAACACTGAGACCAGTAGACTACAGTAACACTGAGACCAGTAGACTACAGTAACACTGAGACCAGTAGACTACAGTAACACTGAGACCAGTAGACTACAGTAACACTGAGACCAGTAGACTACAGTAACACTGAGACCAGTAGACTACAGTAACACTGAGACCAGTAGACTACAGTAACACTGAGACCAGTAGACTACAGTAACACTGAGACCAGTAGACTACAGTAACACTGAGACCAGTAGACTACAGTAACACTGAGACCAGTAGACTACAGTAACACTGAGACCAGTAGACTACAGTAACACTGAGACCAGTAGACTACAGTAACACTGGGAACAGTAGACTACAGTAACACTGGGAACAGTAGACTACAGTAACACTGAGACCAGTAGACTACAGTAACACTGGGAACAGTAGACTACAGTAACACTGAGACCAGTAGACTACAGTAACACTGAGACCAGTAGACTACAGTAACACTGAGACCAGTAGACTACAGTAACACTGAGACCAGTAGACTACAGTAACACTGGGAACAGTAGACTACAGTAACACTGAGAACAGTAGACTACAGTAACACTGAGACCAGTAGACTACAGTAACACTGAGACCAGTAGACTACAGTAACACTGGGAACAGTAGACTACAGTAACACTGAGACCAGTAGACTACAGTAACACTGAGACATGTCTGCTGATAGAACGCCAGAGAGGAGACCAGTAGACTACAGTAACACTGAGACATGTCTGCTGATAGAACGCCAGAGAGGAGACCAGTAGACTACAGTAACACTGAGACATGTCTGCTGATAGAACGCCAGAGAGGAGACCAGTAGACTACAGTAACACTGAGACCAGTAGACTACAGTAACACTGAGAACAGTAGACTACAGTAACACTGAGAACAGTAGACTACAGTAACACTGAGACCAGTAGACTACAGTAACACTGAGACATGTCTGCTGATAGAACGCCAGAGAGGAGACCAGTAGACTACAGTAACACTGAGACCAGTAGACTACAGTAACACTGAGACCAGTAGACTACAGTAACACTGAGACCAGTAGACTACAGTAACACTGAGACATGTCTGCTGATAGAACGCCAGAGGAGAGAAGTGCAACTCAAAGCACAACATGTGTCTGATGCAGATATTAAAACAAGAAGCATGTTACATCTGCATTTAGAAAACTCAGAAATATTTTTAGCATTTTCCATTTTTCTATGTGACCCCTGAGACCCCTTTTGAGGTCTGCACCAGCCAGAGACCGTTGTTTGGTTAGTGATGTTTCTGTAGCGCTCATGTGATTGCAGAGTTATCGAAACAAAATGGCCACTGGATTGATGTAAATAATCGTGATATCATTCCGCCAGGTAGGCAGAGGCTACTTTGTAGGTAACATTTAATACAGAAGGTTTGTGGAAAAGCCTTTTCATCTCTACCAGAAGACGGTTGTCATTAGCATCATCGTTAACGGATACACAAATTAGTAGAAAAAAAGCACCCAGACAGACGTGTCGTTGCCTCTTTAGGAAGTTGCAGGAAAATACGAATCACTGAGGCATTTTGTTCATGTCTTCTGATTACCTGGCTAATTAATGAATGTCCTACTGAGTTCAATACATTTTTGAATATTGTTGAATTCCGTTTGAATGTCTGGATTCCGGGATTCCGTCTTCCGCAGCCTGGACTTTACACGGCCCTAAAGACACGACGCCTTGACAACAACCCACAGACGTGTCGCCTTGACAACGACCCCCTGGGGGCTAGCTGTGACCTCACCTCAAACAACCAGGCAAAACACACACACACACAATGCTACATATCTAGCAACACAGAAACAGTTGACACATACTGTAAACTCATGCAAACACTTGTATGTGCTGTACACACACACAGTGGTGAAAGCTCAGCAACACAGACACAGTCCAGGCACCAGAACACGTCAGGATGCAATTAGTCTGAATTAGGGCCCTTAGAACTCCTACACACACACACACACACACACACACACACACACACACACACACACACACACACAAAGGGTTTTAGTGTCCCTCCTAAATGGGGTTTGGAGGAAATGGGTACTTAACAGTTCAGTTCTGATTTAGGAGAGAAAAGGAGAGCGAAGGAGAGAGACGGAGAGAGAAGGAAAGAGACAGAGAGAGAAGGAGAGAGAAGGAAAGAGACAGAGAGAGAAGGAGAGAGAAGGAGAGACGGAGAGAGAAGGAGAGAGAAGGAGAGAGAAGGAGAGAGACGGAGAGAGACGGAGAGAGACGGAGAGAGACGGAGAGAAGGAGAGAGACAGAGAGAGAAGGAGAGAGACAGAAGGAGAGAGAGAGAGAGAAGGGGAGAGAGAGAGAGAAGGGGAGAGAGAGAGAGAAGGGGAGAGACAGAGAGAAGGAGAAAGACAGAGAGAGAAGGAGAGACGGAGAGAGAAGGAGAGAGAAGGAGAGAGAAGGAGAGAGAAGGAGAGAGACGGAGAGAGACGGAGAGAGACGGAGAGAAGGAGAGAGACAGAGAGAGAAGGAGAGAGACAGAAGGAGAGAGAGAGAGAGAAGGGGAGAGAGAGAGAGAAGGGGAGAGAGAGAGAAGGGGAGAGACAGAGAGAGAAGGAGAGAGACAGAGAGAGAAGGAGAGAGACAGAGAGAGAAGGAGAGAGACAGAGCGAGAAGGAGAAAGACAGAGAGAGAAGGAGAGAGACAGAGAGAAGGAGAGAGACAGAGAGAGAAGGAGAGAGACAGAGAGAGAAGGAGAGAGGCAGAGAGAGGAGGAAAGAGGAGAGAGACAGAGAGAGAAGGAGAGAGACAAGGAGAGAGGAGAGAGACAGAGACAGAGACAGGGTTGGGAGGCAGGAGCAAAACCAGCTACATTCCAACAGACTAACTAGACTTGTTTTGAAAGAAGCTTATGATGTTGTACTAGACTGTGGTTATAGTAGACAGACTGTGGTTGTACTAGACAGGCTGTGGTTATAGTAGACAGACTGTGGTTATAGTAGACAGACTGTGGTTATAGTAGACAGACTGTGGTTATAGTAGACAGACTGTGGTTATAGTAGACAGACTGTGGTTATAGTAGACAGACTGTGGTTATAGTAGACAGACTGTGGTTATAGTAGACAGACTGTGGTTATAGTAGAGACTGTGGTTATAGTAGACAGACTGTGGTTATAGTAGACAGACTGTGGTTATAGTAGACAGACTGTGGTTATAGTAGACAGACTGTGGTTATAGTAGACAGACTGTGGTTATAGTAGACAGACTGTGGTTGTAGTAGACAGACTGTGGTTATAGTAGACAGACTGTGGTTATAGTAGACAGACTGTGGTTATAGTAGACAGACTGTGGTTGTACTAGACAGACTGTGGTTGTACTAGACAGACTGTGGTTATAGTAGACAGACTGTGGTTATAGTAGACAGACTGTGGTTATAGTAGACAGACTGTGGTTATACTAGACAGACTGTGGTTATAGTAGACAGACTGTGGTTATAGTAGACAGACTGTGGTTGTAGTAGACAGACTGTGGTTATAGTAGACAGACTGTGGTTATAGTAGACAGACTGTGGTTATAGTAGACAGACTGTGGTTATAGTAGACAGACTGTGGTTATAGTAGACAGACTGTGGTTATAGTAGACAGACTGTGGTTATAGTAGACAGACTGTGGTTATAGTAGACAGACTGTGGTTGTAGTAGACAGACTGTGGTTATAGTAGACAGACTGTGGTTATAGTAGACAGACTGTGGTTATAGTAGACAGACTGTGGTTATAGTAGACAGACTGTGGTTATAGTAGACAGACTGTGGTTATAGTAGACAGACTGTGGTTATAGTAGACAGACTGTGGTTATAGTAGACAGACTGTGGTTATAGTAGACAGACTGTGGTTATAGTAGACAGACTGTGGTTATAGTAGACAGACTGTGGATGTGGCCCAAATGGCACCGTATTCCCAATGGGGGGGGTCTGGTTAAAAGTAGTGCACTATATAGGGAATAGGGTGCCATTGGCCATAGGGCTCTGTTAAAAGTAGTGCACTATATAGGGTTCTTGTCTATAGTAGTGTACTATATAGGGAATAGGGTTCCGTTTTTCTGACTTATGTTTGTTAATGTACCGTTTGAGATGGTTGAATAACAGTGACGTCATACTTGCTCCTTGGGTATTAAATCTCAATGCCTGGTCTATGGCACATCTCCCTCTTCCTCATCTCTCTCTCTTCTTCATCTCTCTCTCTCCATCTCTCTTCATCTCCCTCTCTCTCTTCATATCCCCCTCTCATCTCCCTCTCTCTTCATCTCCCTCTCTCTTCATCTCCCTCTCTCTCTCCAACTCTTCTTCATCTCTCTCTCTCTCCATTTCTA
>NW_026602268.1:0-21489 GCF_029448725.1 Salvelinus fontinalis | reverse complement strand
AGTGTGTAGGTAGAGTCCAATGAGTGTGTGAGTAGAGTCCATTGAGTGTGTGGGTAGAGTCCAGTGAGTGTGTAGGTAGAGTCCAGTGAGTGTGTAGGTAGAGTCCAGTGAGTGTGTGGGTAGAGTCCAGTGAGTGTGTGGGTAGAGTCCAGTGAGTGTGTAGGTAGAGTCCAGTGAGTGTGTAGGTAGAGTCCAGTGAGTGTGTGAGTAGAGTCCAGTGAGTGTGTGGGTAGAGTCCAGTGAGTGTGTAGGTAGAGTCCAGTGAGTGTGTAGGTAGAGTCCAGTGAGTGTGTGGGTAAAGTCCAGTGAGTGTGTAGGTAGAGTCCAGTGAGTGTGTAGGTAGAGTCCAGTGAGTGTGTGGGTAGAGTCCAGTGAGTGTGTGGGTAAAGTCCAGTGATTGTTTGGGTAGAGTCCAGTGAGTGTGTAGGTAGAGTCCAGTGAGTATGTGGGTAAAGTCCAGTGAGTGTGTGGGTAAAGTCCAGTGAGTGTGTAGGTAGAGTCCATTGAGTGTGTAGGTAGAGTCCAGTGAGTGTGTGAGTAGAGTCCAGTGAGTGTGTGGGTAGAGTCCAGTGAGTGTGTGGGTAGAGTCCAGTGAGTGTGTGAGTAAAGTCCAATGAGTGTGTAGGTAGAGTTCAGTGAATGTGTGAGTAGAGTCCAGTGAGTAAGTGGGTAGAGTCCAGTGAGTGTGTAGGTAGAGTCCAGTGAGTGTGTAGGTAGAGTCCAGTGAGTGTGTGGGTAAAGTCCAGTGAGTGTGTGGGTAGAGTCCAGTGAGTGTGTGGGTAGAATCCATTGAGTGTGTGAGTAAAGTCCAATGAGTGTGTAGGTAGAGTCCAGTGAATGTGTGAGTAGAGTCCAGTGAGTGTGTGGGTAGAATCCAGTGAGTGTGTAGGTAGAGTCCATTGAGTGTGTAGGTAGAGTCCAGTGAGTGTGTGGGTAAAGTCCAGTGAGTGTGTGGGTAGAGTCCGGTGAGTGTGTGGGTAAAGTCCAGTGAGTGTGTGAGTAAAGTCCAGTGAGTGTGTAGGTAGAGTCCAGTGAGTGTGTGGGTAAAGTCCAGTGAGAGTGTAGGTAGAGTCCATTGAGTGTGTAGGTATAGTCCAGTGAGTGTGTGGGTAGAGTCCATTGAGTGTGTGAGTAGAGTCCAGTGAGTGTGTAGGTAGAGTCCAGTGAGTGTGTGCGTAAAGTCCAGTCTGTGTGTGGGTAGAGTCCAGTGAGTGTGTGGGTAGAGTCCAGTGAGTGTGTGGGTAGAGTCCAGTGAGTGTGTGGGTAGAGTCCAGTGAGTGTGTGGGTAGAGTCCAGTGAGTGTGTGGGTAGAGTCCAGTGAGTGTGTAGGTAGAGTCCAGTGAGTGTGTGGGTAGAGTCCAGTGAGTGTGTGAGTAGAGTCCAGTGAGTGTGTGGGTAGAGTCCAGTGAGTGTGTAGGTAGAGTCCAGTGAGTGTGTAGGTAGAGTCCAGTGAGTGTGTGGGTAAAGTCCAGTGAGTGTGTAGGTAGAGTCCAGTGAGTGTGTAGGTAGAGTCCAGTGAGTGTGTGGGTAGAGTCCAGTGAGTGTGTGGGTAAAGTCCAGTGATTGTTTGGGTAGAGTCCAGTGAGTGTGTAGGTAGAGTCCAGTGAGTATGTGGGTAAAGTCCAGTGAGTGTGTGGGTAAAGTCCAGTGAGTGTGTAGGTAGAGTCCATTGAGTGTGTAGGTAGAGTCCAGTGAGTGTGTGAGTAGAGTCCAGTGAGTGTGTGGGTAGAGTCCAGTGAGTGTGTGGGTAGAGTCCAGTGAGTGTGTGAGTAAAGTCCAATGAGTGTGTAGGTAGAGTTCAGTGAATGTGTGAGTAGAGTCCAGTGAGTAAGTGGGTAGAGTCCAGTGAGTGTGTAGGTAGAGTCCAGTGAGTGTGTAGGTAGAGTCCAGTGAGTGTGTGGGTAAAGTCCAGTGAGTGTGTGGGTAGAGTCCAGTGAGTGTGTGGGTAGAATCCATTGAGTGTGTGAGTAAAGTCCAATGAGTGTGTAGGTAGAGTCCAGTGAATGTGTGAGTAGAGTCCAGTGAGTGTGTGGGTAGAATCCAGTGAGTGTGTAGGTAGAGTCCATTGAGTGTGTAGGTAGAGTCCAGTGAGTGTGTGGGTAAAGTCCAGTGAGTGTGTGGGTAGAGTCCAGTGAGTGTGTGGGTAAAGTCCAGTGAGTGTGTGAGTAAAGTCCAGTGAGTGTGTAGGTAGAGTCCAGTGAGTGTGTGGGTAAAGTCCAGTGAGAGTGTAGGTAGAACTCCATTGAGTGTGTAGGTATAGTCCAGTGAGTGTGTGGGTAGAGTCCATTGAGTGTGTGAGTAGAGTCCAGTGAGTGTGTAGGTAGAGTCCAGTGAGTGTGTGCGTAAAGTCCAGTCTGTGTGTGGGTAGAGTCCAGTGAGTGTGTGGGTCGAGTCCAGTGAGTGTGTGGGTAGAGTCCAGTGAGTGTGTGGGTAGAGTCCAGTGAGTGTGTGGGTAGAGTCCAGTGAGTGTGTGGGTGAAGTCCAGTGAGTGTGTGGGTGAAGTCCAGTGAGTGTGTGGGTAGAGTCCAGTGAGTGTGTGGGTAGAGTACAGTGAGTGTGTGGGTAGAGTCCAGTGAGTGTGTGAGTAGAGTCCAGTGAGTGTGTGGGTAGAATCCAGTGAGTGTGTAGGTAGAGTCCAGTGGGTGTGTAGGTAGAGTCCAGTGAGTGTGTGGGTAAAGTCCAGTGAGTGTGTGGGTAAAGTCCAGTGAGTGTGTGGGTAAAGTCCAGTGAGTGTGTGGGTAGAGTCCAGTGAGTGTGTGGGTAGAGTCCAGTGAGTGTGTGAGTAAAGTACAATGAGTGTGTAGGTAGAGTTCAGTGAATGTGTGAGTAGAGTCCAGTGAGTGTGTGGGTAGAGTCCAGTGAGTGTGTAGGTAGAGTCCAGTGAGTGTGTAGGTAGAGTCCAGTGAGTGTGTGGGTAAAGTCCAGTGAGTGTGTGGGTAGTGTCCAGTGAGTGTGTGGGTAGAATCCAGTGAGTGTGTGAGTAAAGTCCAATGAGTGTGTAGGTAGAGTCCAGTGAATGTGTGAGTAGAGTCCAGTGAGTGTGTGGGTAGAATCCAGTGAGTGTGTAGGTAGAGTCCAGTGAGGGTGTAGGTAGAGTCCAGTGAGTGTGTGGGTAAAGTCCAGTGAGTGTGTGGGTAGAGTCCAGTGTGTGTGTGGGTAAAGTCCAGTGAGTGTGTAGGTAGAGTCCAGTGATTGTGTGGGTAAAGTCCAGTGAGTGTGTGGGTAGAGTCCAGTGAGTGTGTGGGTAGAGTCCAGTGAGTGTGTGGGTAGAGTCCAGTGAGTGTGTGGGTAGTGTCCAGTGAGTGTGTGGGTAAAGTCCAGTGAGTGTGTAGGTAGAGTCCAGTGAGTATGTCGGTAAAGTCCAGTGAGTGTGTGGGTAAAGTCCAGTGAGTGTGTAGGTAGAGTCCATTGAGTGTGTAGGTAGAGTCCAGTGAGTGTGTGAGTAGAGTCCAGTGAGTGTGTGGGTAGAGTCCATTGAGTATGTGAGTAGAGTCCAGTGAGTGTGTAGGTAGAGTCCAGTGAGTGTGTGAGTAGAGTCCAGTGAGTGTGTGGGTAGAGTCCATTGAGTATGTGAGTAGAGTCCAGTGAGTGTGTAGGTAGAGTCCAGTGAGTGTGTGGGTAGAGTCCAGTGAGTGTGTGGGTAGAGTCCAGTGAGTGTGTGGGTAGAGTCCAGTGAGTGTGTGAGTAAAGTCCAATGAGTGTGTAGGTAGAGTTCAGTGAATGTGTGGGTAGAGTCCAGTGAGTGTGTGGGTAGAGTCCAGTGAGTGTGTAGGTAGAGTCCAGTGAGTGTGTAGGTAGAGTCCAGTGAGTGTGTGGGTAAAGTCCAGTGAGTGTGTGGGTAGTGTCCAGTGAGTGTGTGGGTAGAATCCAGTGAGTGTGTGAGTAAAGTCCAATGAGTGTGTAGGTAGAGTCCAGTGAATGTGTGAGTAGAGTCCAGTGAGTGTGTGGGTAGAATCCAGTGAGTGTGTAGGTAGAGTCCAGTGAGTGTGTAGGTAGAGTCCAGTGAGTGTGTGGGTAAAGTCCAGTGAGTGTGTGGGTAGAGTCCAGTGAGTGTGTGGGTAAAGTCCAGTGAGTGTGTGGGTAAAGTCCAGTGAGTGTGTAGGTAGAGTCCATTGAGTGTGTAGGTAGAGTCCAGTGAGTGTGTGAGTAGAGTCCATTGAGTATGTGAGTAGAGTCCAGTGAGTGTGTAGGTAGAGTCCAGTGAGTGTGTGGGTAGAGTCCAGTGAGTGAATGGGTAGAGTCCAGTGAGTGTGTGGGTAGAGTCCAGTGAGTGTGTGAGTAAAGTCCAATGAGTGTGTAGGTAGAGTTCAGTGAATGTGTGAGTAGAGTCCAGTGAGTGTGTGGGTAGAGTCCAGTGAGTGTGTGGGTATAGTCCAGTGAGTGTGTGGGTAGAGTCCTGTGAGTGTGTGAGTAAAGTCCAATGAGTGTGTAGGTAGAGTTCAGTGAATGTGTGAGTAGAGTCCAGTGAGTGTGTGGGTAGAGTCCAGTGAGTGTGTAGGTAGAGTCCAGTGAGTGTGTAGGTAGAGTCCAGTGAGTGTGTGGGTAAAGTCCAGTGAGTGTGTGGGTAAAGTCCAGTGAGTGTGTGGGTAGTGTCCAGTGAGTGTGTGGGTAGAATCCAGTGAGTGTGTGAATAAAGTCCAATGAGTGTGTAGGTAGAGTCCAGTGAGTGTGTGGGTAAAGTCCAGTGAGTGTGTGGGTAGAGTCCAGTGAGTGTGTGGGTAAAGTCCAGTGAGTGTGTGGGTAAAGTCCAGTGAGTGTGTAGGTAGAGTCCAGTGAGTGTGTGGGTAAAGTCCAGTGAGTGTGTAGGTAGAGTCCACTGAGTGTGTAGGTATAGTCCAGTGAGTGTGTGAGTAGAGTCCAGTGAGTGTGTGGGTAGAGTCCATTGAGTGTGTGAGTAGAGTCCAGTGAGTGTGTAGGTAGAGTCCAGTGAGTGTGTGCGTAAAGTCCAGTGAGTGTGTGGGTAGAGTCCAGTGAGTGTGTGGGTCGAGTCCAGTGAGTGTGTGGGTAGAGTCCGGGTGAGTGTGTGGGTAGAGTCCAGTGAGTGTGTGGGTAGAGTCCAGTGAGTGTGTGGGTGAAGTCCAGTGAGTGTGTGGGTAGAGTCCAGTGAGTGTGTGGGTAGAGTCCAGTGAGTGTGTGGGTAGAGTCCAGTGAGTGTGTGAGTAAAGTCCAATTAGTGTGTAGGTAGAGTCCAATGAGTGTGTGAGTAGAGTCCAGTGAGTGTGTGGGTAGAGTCCAGTGAGTGTGTAGGTAGAGTCCAGTGAGTGTGTAGGTAGAGTCCAGTGAGTGTGTGGGTAGAGTCCAGTGAGTGTGTGGGTAGAGTCCAGTGAGTGTGTAGGTAGAGTCCAGTGAGTGTGTAGGTAGAGTCCAGTGAGTGTGTGAGTAGAGTCCAGTGAGTGTGTGGGTAGAGTCCAGTGAGTGTGTAGGTAGAGTCCAGTGAGTGTGTAGGTAGAGTCCAGTGAGTGTGTGGGTAAAGTCCAGTGAGTGTGTAGGTAGAGTCCAGTGAGTGTGTAGGTAGAGTCCAGTGAGTGTGTGGGTAGAGTCCAGTGAGTGTGTGGGTAAAGTCCAGTGATTGTTTGGGTAGAGTCCAGTGAGTGTGTAGGTAGAGTCCAGTGAGTATGTGGGTAAAGTCCAGTGAGTGTGTGGGTAAAGTCCAGTGAGTGTGTAGGTAGAGTCCATTGAGTGTGTAGGTAGAGTCCAGTGAGTGTGTGAGTAGAGTCCAGTGAGTGTGTGGGTAGAGTCCAGTGAGTGTGTGGGTAGAGTCCAGTGAGTGTGTGAGTAAAGTCCAATGAGTGTGTAGGTAGAGTTCAGTGAATGTGTGAGTAGAGTCCAGTGAGTAAGTGGGTAGAGTCCAGTGAGTGTGTAGGTAGAGTCCAGTGAGTGTGTAGGTAGAGTCCAGTGAGTGTGTGGGTAAAGTCCAGTGAGTGTGTGGGTAGAGTCCAGTGAGTGTGTGGGTAGAATCCATTGAGTGTGTGAGTAAAGTCCAATGAGTGTGTAGGTAGAGTCCAGTGAATGTGTGAGTAGAGTCCAGTGAGTGTGTGGGTAGAATCCAGTGAGTGTGTAGGTAGAGTCCATTGAGTGTGTAGGTAGAGTCCAGTGAGTGTGTGGGTAAAGTCCAGTGAGTGTGTGGGTAGAGTCCGGTGAGTGTGTGGGTAAAGTCCAGTGAGTGTGTGAGTAAAGTCCAGTGAGTGTGTAGGTAGAGTCCAGTGAGTGTGTGGGTAAAGTCCAGTGAGAGTGTAGGTAGAGTCCATTGAGTGTGTAGGTATAGTCCAGTGAGTGTGTGGGTAGAGTCCATTGAGTGTGTGAGTAGAGTCCAGTGAGTGTGTAGGTAGAGTCCAGTGAGTGTGTGCGTAAAGTCCAGTCTGTGTGTGGGTAGAGTCCAGTGAGTGTGTGGGTAGAGTCCAGTGAGTGTGTGGGTAGAGTCCAGTGAGTGTGTGGGTAGAGTCCAGTGAGTGTGTGGGTAGAGTCCAGTGAGTGTGTGGGTAGAGTCCAGTGAGTGTGTAGGTAGAGTCCAGTGAGTGTGTGGGTAGAGTCCAGTGAGTGTGTGAGTAGAGTCCAGTGAGTGTGTGGGTAGAGTCCAGTGAGTGTGTAGGTAGAGTCCAGTGAGTGTGTAGGTAGAGTCCAGTGAGTGTGTGGGTAAAGTCCAGTGAGTGTGTAGGTAGAGTCCAGTGAGTGTGTAGGTAGAGTCCAGTGAGTGTGTGGGTAGAGTCCAGTGAGTGTGTGGGTAAAGTCCAGTGATTGTTTGGGTAGAGTCCAGTGAGTGTGTAGGTAGAGTCCAGTGAGTATGTGGGTAAAGTCCAGTGAGTGTGTGGGTAAAGTCCAGTGAGTGTGTAGGTAGAGTCCATTGAGTGTGTAGGTAGAGTCCAGTGAGTGTGTGAGTAGAGTCCAGTGAGTGTGTGGGTAGAGTCCAGTGAGTGTGTGGGTAGAGTCCAGTGAGTGTGTGAGTAAAGTCCAATGAGTGTGTAGGTAGAGTTCAGTGAATGTGTGAGTAGAGTCCAGTGAGTAAGTGGGTAGAGTCCAGTGAGTGTGTAGGTAGAGTCCAGTGAGTGTGTAGGTAGAGTCCAGTGAGTGTGTGGGTAAAGTCCAGTGAGTGTGTGGGTAGAGTCCAGTGAGTGTGTGGGTAGAATCCATTGAGTGTGTGAGTAAAGTCCAATGAGTGTGTAGGTAGAGTCCAGTGAATGTGTGAGTAGAGTCCAGTGAGTGTGTGGGTAGAATCCAGTGAGTGTGTAGGTAGAGTCCATTGAGTGTGTAGGTAGAGTCCAGTGAGTGTGTGGGTAAAGTCCAGTGAGTGTGTGGGTAGAGTCCAGTGAGTGTGTGGGTAAAGTCCAGTGAGTGTGTGAGTAAAGTCCAGTGAGTGTGTAGGTAGAGTCCAGTGAGTGTGTGGGTAAAGTCCAGTGAGAGTGTAGGTAGAACTCCATTGAGTGTGTAGGTATAGTCCAGTGAGTGTGTGGGTAGAGTCCATTTAGTGTGTGAGTAGAGTCCAGTGAGTGTGTAGGTAGAGTCCAGTGAGTGTGTGCGTAAAGTCCAGTCTGTGTGTGGGTAGAGTCCAGTGAGTGTGTGGGTCGAGTCCAGTGAGTGTGTGGGTAGAGTCCAGTGAGTGTGTGGGTAGAGTCCAGTGAGTGTGTGGGTAGAGTCCAGTGAGTGTGTGGGTGAAGTCCAGTGAGTGTGTGGGTGAAGTCCAGTGAGTGTGTGGGTAGAGTCCAGTGAGTGTGTGGGTAGAGTACAGTGAGTGTGTGGGTAGAGTCCAGTGAGTGTGTGAGTAGAGTCCAGTGAGTGTGTGGGTAGAATCCAGTGAGTGTGTAGGTAGAGTCCAGTGGGTGTGTAGGTAGAGTCCAGTGAGTGTGTGGGTAAAGTCCAGTGAGTGTGTGGGTAAAGTCCAGTGAGTGTGTGGGTAGAATCCAGTGAGTGTGTGGGTAAAGTCCAGTGAGTGTGTAGGTAGAGTCCATTGAGTGTGTAGGTATAGTCCAGTGAGTGTGTGAGTAGAGTCCAGTGAGTGTGTGGGTAGAGTCCATTGAGTGTGTGAGTAGAGTCCAGTGAGTGTGTAGGTAGAGTCCAGTGAGTGTGTGCGTAAAGTCCAGTGAGTGTGTGGGTAGAGTCCCGTGAGTGTGTGGGTCGAGTCCAGTGAGTGTGTGGGTCGAGTCCAGTGAGTGTGTGGGTAGAGTCCAGTGAGTGTGTTGGTAGAGTCCAGTGAGTGTGTGGGTGAAGTCCAGTGAGTGTGTGGGTAGAGTCCAGTGAGTGTGTGGGTAGAGTCCAGTGAGTGTGTGGGTAGAGTCTAGTGAGTGTGTGAGTAAAGTCCAATTAGTGTGTAGGTAGAGTCCAGTGAGTGTGTGGGTGAAGTCCAGTGAGTGTGTGGGTAGAGTCCAGTGAGTGTGTGGGTAGAGTCCAGTGAGTGTGTGGGTAGAGTCTAGTGAGTGTGTGAGTAAAGTCCAATTAGTGTGTAGGTAGAGTCCAGTGAGTGTGTGAGTGGAGTCCAGTGAGTGTGTGGGTAGAGTCAAGTGAGTGTGTAGGTAGAGTCCAGTGAGTGTGTAGGTAGAGTCCAGTGAGTGTGTGGGTAGAGTCCAGTGAGTGTGTAGGTAGAGTCCAGTGAGTGTGTAGGTAGAGTCCAGTGAGTGTGTAGGTAGATTCCAGTGAGTGTGTGGGTAAAGTCCAGTGAGTGTGTGGGTAGAGTCCAGTGAGTGTGTAGGTAGAGTCCAGTGAGTGTGTGGGTAGAGTCCAGTGAGTGTGTGGGTAGAGTCCAGTGAGTGTGTGGGTAAAGTCCAGTGAGTGTATGGGTAGAGTCCAGTGAGTGTGTGGGTAGAGTCCAGTGAGTGTGTGGGTAGAGTCCAGTGAGTGTGTGGGTGAAGTCCAGTGAGTGTGTGGGTAAAGTCCAGTGAGTGTGTAGGTAGAGTCCAGTGAGTGTGTGGGTAGAGTCCATTGAGTGTGTAGGTAGAGTCCAGTGAGTGTGTGAGTAGAGTCCAGTGAGTGTGTGGGTAGAGTCCAGTGAGTGTGTGGGTAGAGTCCAGTGAGTGTGTGAGTAAAGTCCAATGAGTGTGTAGGTAGAGTTCAGTGAATGTGTGAGTAGAGTCCAGTGAGTAAGTGGGTAGAGTCCAGTGAGTGTGTAGGTAGAGTCCAGTGAGTGTGTAGGTAGAGTCCAGTGAGTGTGTGGGTAAAGTCCAGTGAGTGTGTGGGTAGAGTCCAGTGAGTGTGTGGGTAGAATCCATTGAGTGTGTGAGTAAAGTCCAATGAGTGTGTAGGTAGAGTCCAGTGAATGTGTGAGTAGAGTCCAGTGAGTGTGTGGGTAGAATCCAGTGAGTGTGTAGGTAGAGTCCATTGAGTGTGTAGGTAGAGTCCAGTGAGTGTGTGGGTAAAGTCCAGTGAGTGTGTGGGTAGAGTCCAGTGAGTGTGTGGGTAAAGTCCAGTGAGTGTGTGAGTAAAGTCCAGTGAGTGTGTAGGTAGAGTCCAGTGAGTGTGTGGGTAAAGTCCAGTGAGAGTGTAGGTAGAGTCCATTGAGTGTGTAGGTATAGTCCAGTGAGTGTGTGGGTAGAGTCCATTGAGTGTGTGAGTAGAGTCCAGTGAGTGTGTAGGTAGAGTCCAGTGAGTGTGTGCGTAAAGTCCAGTCTGTGTGTGGGTAGAGTCCAGTGAGTGTGTGGGTCGAGTCCAGTGAGTGTGTGGGTAGAGTCCAGTGAGTGTGTGGGTAGAGTCCAGTGAGTGTGTGGGTAGAGTCCAGTGAGTGTGTGGGTGAAGTCCAGTGAGTGTGTGGGTGAAGTCCAGTGAGTGTGTGGGTAGAGTCCAGTGAGTGTGTGGGTAGAGTACAGTGAGTGTGTGGGTAGAGTCCAGTGAGTGTGTGAGTAGAGTCCAGTGAGTGTGTGGGTAGAATCCAGTGAGTGTGTAGGTAGAGTCCAGTGGGTGTGTAGGTAGAGTCCAGTGAGTGTGTGGGTAAAGTCCAGTGAGTGTGTGGGTAAAGTCCAGTGAGTGTGTGGGTAGAATCCAGTGAGTGTGTGGGTAAAGTCCAGTGAGTGTGTAGGTAGAGTCCATTGAGTGTGTAGGTATAGTCCAGTGAGTGTGTGAGTAGAGTCCAGTGAGTGTGTGGGTAGAGTCCATTGAGTGTGTGAGTAGAGTCCAGTGAGTGTGTAGGTAGAGTCCAGTGAGTGTGTGCGTAAAGTCCAGTGAGTGTGTGGGTAGAGTCCCGTGAGTGTGTGGGTCGAGTCCAGTGAGTGTGTGGGTCGAGTCCAGTGAGTGTGTGGGTAGAGTCCAGTGAGTGTGTTGGTAGAGTCCAGTGAGTGTGTGGGTGAAGTCCAGTGAGTGTGTGGGTAGAGTCCAGTGAGTGTGTGGGTAGAGTCCAGTGAGTGTGTGGGTAGAGTCTAGTGAGTGTGTGAGTAAAGTCCAATTAGTGTGTAGGTAGAGTCCAGTGAGTGTGTGGGTGAAGTCCAGTGAGTGTGTGGGTAGAGTCCAGTGAGTGTGTGGGTAGAGTCCAGTGAGTGTGTGGGTAGAGTCTAGTGAGTGTGTGAGTAAAGTCCAATTAGTGTGTAGGTAGAGTCCAGTGAGTGTGTGAGTGGAGTCCAGTGAGTGTGTGGGTAGAGTCAAGTGAGTGTGTAGGTAGAGTCCAGTGAGTGTGTAGGTAGAGTCCAGTGAGTGTGTGGGTAGAGTCCAGTGAGTGTGTAGGTAGAGTCCAGTGAGTGTGTAGGTAGAGTCCAGTGAGTGTGTAGGTAGATTCCAGTGAGTGTGTGGGTAAAGTCCAGTGAGTGTGTGGGTAGAGTCCAGTGAGTGTGTAGGTAGAGTCCAGTGAGTGTGTGGGTAGAGTCCAGTGAGTGTGTGGGTAAAGTCCAGTGAGTGTATGGGTAGAGTCCAGTGAGTGTGTGGGTAGAGTCCAGTGAGTGTGTGGGTAGAGTCCAGTGAGTGTGTGGGTGAAGTCCAGTGAGTGTGTGGGTAAAGTCCAGTGAGTGTGTAGGTAGAGTCCAGTGAGTGTGTAGGTAGAGTCCAGTGAGTGTGTGGGTAGAGTCCAGTGAGTGTGTGGGTAAAGTCCAGTGATTGTTTGGGTAGAGTCCAGTGAGTGTGTAGGTAGAGTCCAGTGAGTGTGTGGGTAGAATCCAGTGAGTGTGTAGGTAGAGTCCAGTGGGTGTGTAGGTAGAGTCCAGTGAGTGTGTGGGTAAAGTCCAGTGAGTGTGTGGGTAAAGTCCAGTGAGTGTGTGGGTAGAATCCAGTGAGTGTGTGGGTAAAGTCCAGTGAGTGTGTAGGTAGAGTCCATTGAGTGTGTAGGTATAGTCCAGTGAGTGTGTGAGTAGAGTCCAGTGAGTGTGTGGGTAGAGTCCATTGAGTGTGTGAGTAGAGTCCAGTGAGTGTGTAGGTAGAGTCCAGTGAGTGTGTGCGTAAAGTCCAGTGAGTGTGTGGGTAGAGTCCCGTGAGTGTGTGGGTCGAGTCCAGTGAGTGTGTGGGTCGAGTCCAGTGAGTGTGTGGGTAGAGTCCAGTGAGTGTGTTGGTAGAGTCCAGTGAGTGTGTGGGTGAAGTCCAGTGAGTGTGTGGGTAGAGTCCAGTGAGTGTGTGGGTAGAGTCCAGTGAGTGTGTGGGTAGAGTCTAGTGAGTGTGTGAGTAAAGTCCAATTAGTGTGTAGGTAGAGTCCAGTGAGTGTGTGGGTGAAGTCCAGTGAGTGTGTGGGTAGAGTCCAGTGAGTGTGTGGGTAGAGTCCAGTGAGTGTGTGGGTAGAGTCTAGTGAGTGTGTGAGTAAAGTCCAATTAGTGTGTAGGTAGAGTCCAGTGAGTGTGTGAGTGGAGTCCAGTGAGTGTGTGGGTAGAGTCAAGTGAGTGTGTAGGTAGAGTCCAGTGAGTGTGTAGGTAGAGTCCAGTGAGTGTGTGGGTAGAGTCCAGTGAGTGTGTAGGTAGAGTCCAGTGAGTGTGTAGGTAGAGTCCAGTGAGTGTGTAGGTAGATTCCAGTGAGTGTGTGGGTAAAGTCCAGTGAGTGTGTGGGTAGAGTCCAGTGAGTGTGTAGGTAGAGTCCAGTGAGTGTGTGGGTAGAGTCCAGTGAGTGTGTGGGTAAAGTCCAGTGAGTGTATGGGTAGAGTCCAGTGAGTGTGTGGGTAGAGTCCAGTGAGTGTGTGGGTAGAGTCCAGTGAGTGTGTGGGTGAAGTCCAGTGAGTGTGTGGGTAAAGTCCAGTGAGTGTGTAGGTAGAGTCCAGTGAGTGTGTAGGTAGAGTCCAGTGAGTGTGTGGGTAGAGTCCAGTGAGTGTGTGGGTAAAGTCCAGTGATTGTTTGGGTAGAGTCCAGTGAGTGTGTAGGTAGAGTCCAGTGAGTATGTGGGTAAAGTCCAGTGAGTGTGTGGGTAGAATCCAGTGAGTGTGTAGGTAGAGTCCAGTGAGTGTGTAGGTAGAGTCCAGTGAGTGTGTGGGTAAAGTCCAGTGAGAGTGTAGGTAGAGTCCATTGAGTGTGTAGGTATAGTCCAGTGAGTGTGTGGGTAGAGTCCATTGAGTGTGTGAGTAGAGTCCAGTGAGTGTGTAGGTAGAGTCCAGTGAGTGTGTGCGTAAAGTCCAGTCTGTGTGTGGGTAGAGTCCAGTGAGTGTGTGGGTAGAGTCCAGTGAGTGTGTGGGTAGAGTCCAGTGAGTGTGTGGGTAGAGTCCAGTGAGTGTGTGGGTAGAGTCCAGTGAGTGTGTGGGTAGAGTCCAGTGAGTGTGTAGGTAGAGTCCAGTGAGTGTGTGGGTAGAGTCCAGTGAGTGTGTGAGTAGAGTCCAGTGAGTGTGTGGGTAGAGTCCAGTGAGTGTGTAGGTAGAGTCCAGTGAGTGTGTAGGTAGAGTCCAGTGAGTGTGTGGGTAAAGTCCAGTGAGTGTGTAGGTAGAGTCCAGTGAGTGTGTAGGTAGAGTCCAGTGAGTGTGTGGGTAGAGTCCAGTGAGTGTGTGGGTAAAGTCCAGTGATTGTTTGGGTAGAGTCCAGTGAGTGTGTAGGTAGAGTCCAGTGAGTATGTGGGTAAAGTCCAGTGAGTGTGTGGGTAATGTCCAGTGAGTGTGTAGGTAGAGTCCATTGAGTGTGTAGGTAGAGTCCAGTGAGTGTGTGAGTAGAGTCCAGTGAGTGTGTGGGTAGAGTCCAGTGAGTGTGTGGGTAGAGTCCAGTGAGTGTGTGAGTAAAGTCCAATGAGTGTGTAGGTAGAGTTCAGTGAATGTGTGAGTAGAGTCCAGTGAGTAAGTGGGTAGAGTCCAGTGAGTGTGTAGGTAGAGTCCAGTGAGTGTGTAGGTAGAGTCCAGTGAGTGTGTGGGTAAAGTCCAGTGAGTGTGTGGGTAGAGTCCAGTGAGTGTGTGGGTAGAATCCATTGAGTGTGTGAGTAAAGTCCAATGAGTGTGTAGGTAGAGTCCAGTGAATGTGTGAGTAGAGTCCAGTGAGTGTGTGGGTAGAATCCAGTGAGTGTGTAGGTAGAGTCCATTGAGTGTGTAGGTAGAGTCCAGTGAGTGTGTGGGTAAAGTCCAGTGAGTGTGTGGGTAGAGTCCAGTGAGTGTGTGGGTAAAGTCCAGTGAGTGTGTGAGTAAAGTCCAGTGAGTGTGTAGGTAGAGTCCAGTGAGTGTGTGGGTAAAGTCCAGTGAGAGTGTAGGTAGAGTCCATTGAGTGTGTAGGTATAGTCCAGTGAGTGTGTGGGTAGAGTCCATTGAGTGTGTGAGTAGAGTCCAGTGAGTGTGTGCGTAAAGTCCAGTCTGTGTGTGGGTAGAGTCCAGTGAGTGTGTGGGTCGAGTCCAGTGAGTGTGTGGGTAGAGTCCAGTGAGTGTGTGGGTAGAGTCCAGTGAGTGTGTGGGTAGAGTCCAGTGAGTGTGTGGGTGAAGTCCAGTGAGTGTGTGGGTGAAGTCCAGTGAGTGTGTGGGTAGAGTCCAGTGAGTGTGTGGGTAGAGTACAGTGAGTGTGTGGGTAGAGTCCAGTGAGTGTGTGAGTAAAGTCCAGTGAGTGTGTGGGTAGAGTCCAGTGAGTGTGTGGGTAGAATCCATTGAGTGTGTGAGTAAAGTCCAATGAGTGTGTAGGTAGAGTCCAGTGAATGTGTGAGTAGAGTCCAGTGAGTGTGTGGGTAGAATCCAGTGAGTGTGTAGGTAGAGTCCATTGAGTGTGTAGGTAGAGTCCAGTGAGTGTGTGGGTAAAGTCCAGTGAGTGTGTGGGTAGAGTCCGGTGAGTGTGTGGGTAAAGTCCAGTGAGTGTGTGAGTAAAGTCCAGTGAGTGTGTAGGTAGAGTCCAGTGAGTGTGTGGGTAAAGTCCAGTGAGAGTGTAGGTAGAGTCCATTGAGTGTGTAGGTATAGTCCAGTGAGTGTGTGGGTAGAGTCCATTGAGTGTGTGAGTAGAGTCCAGTGAGTGTGTAGGTAGAGTCCAGTGAGTGTGTGCGTAAAGTCCAGTCTGTGTGTGGGTAGAGTCCAGTGAGTGTGTGGGTAGAGTCCAGTGAGTGTGTGGGTAGAGTCCAGTGAGTGTGTGGGTAGAGTCCAGTGAGTGTGTGGGTAGAGTCCAGTGAGTGTGTGGGTAGAGTCCAGTGAGTGTGTAGGTAGAGTCCAGTGAGTGTGTGGGTAGAGTCCAGTGAGTGTGTGAGTAGAGTCCAGTGAGTGTGTGAGTAGAGTCCAGTGAGTGTGTGGGTAGAGTCCAGTGAGTGTGTAGGTAGAGTCCAGTGAGTGTGTGGGTAGAGTCCAGTGAGTGTGTGGGTAAAGTCCAGTGAGTGTGTAGGTAGAGTCCAGTGAGTGTGTGGGTAGAGTCCAGTGAGTGTGTGGGTAAAGTCCAGTGATTGTTTGGGTAGAGTCCAGTGAGTGTGTAGGTAGAGTCCAGTGAGTATGTGGGTAAAGTCCAGTGAGTGTGTGGGTAAAGTCCAGTGAGTGTGTAGGTAGAGTCCATTGAGTGTGTAGGTAGAGTCCATTGAGTGTGTAGGTAGAGTCCAGTGAGTGTGTGAGTAGAGTCCAGTGAGTGTGTGGGTAGAGTCCAGTGAGTGTGTGGGTAGAGTCCAGTGAGTGTGTGAGTAAAGTCCAATGAGTGTGTAGGTAGAGTTCAGTGAATGTGTGAGTAGAGTCCAGTGAGTAAGTGGGTAGAGTCCAGTGAGTGTGTAGGTAGAGTCCAGTGAGTGTGTAGGTAGAGTCCAGTGAGTGTGTGGGTAAAGTCCAGTGAGTGTGTGGGTAGAGTCCAGTGAGTGTGTGGGTAGAATCCATTGAGTGTGTGAGTAAAGTCCAATGAGTGTGTAGGTAGAGTCCAGTGAATGTGTGAGTAGAGTCCAGTGAGTGTGTGGGTAGAATCCAGTGAGTGTGTAGGTAGAGTCCATTGAGTGTGTAGGTAGAGTCCAGTGAGTGTGTGGGTAAAGTCCAGTGAGTGTGTGGGTAGAGTCCAGTGAGTGTGTGGGTAAAGTCCAGTGAGTGTGTGAGTAAAGTCCAGTGAGTGTGTAGGTAGAGTCCAGTGAGTGTGTGGGTAAAGTCCAGTGAGAGTGTAGGTAGAGTCCATTGAGTGTGTAGGTATAGTCCAGTGAGTGTGTGGGTAGAGTCCATTGAGTGTGTGAGTAGAGTCCAGTGAGTGTGTAGGTAGAGTCCAGTGAGTGTGTGCGTAAAGTCCAGTCTGTGTGTGGGTAGAGTCCAGTGAGTGTGTGGGTCGAGTCCAGTGAGTGTGTGGGTAGAGTCCAGTGAGTGTGTGGGTAAAGTCCAGTGAGTGTGTGGGTAGAGTCCAGTGAGTGTGTGGGTGAAGTCCAGTGAGTGTGTGGGTGAAGTCCAGTGAGTGTGTGGGTAGAGTCCAGTGAGTGTGTGGGTAGAGTACAGTGAGTGTGTGGGTAGAGTCCAGTGAGTGTGTGAGTAGAGTCCAGTGAGTGTGTGGGTAGAATCCAGTGAGTGTGTAGGTAGAGTCCAGTGGGTGTGTAGGTAGAGTCCAGTGAGTGTGTGGGTAAAGTCCAGTGAGTGTGTGGGTAAAGTCCAGTGAGTGTGTGGGTAGAATCCAGTGAGTGTGTGGGTAAAGTCCAGTGAGTGTGTAGGTAGAGTCCATTGAGTGTGTAGGTATAGTCCAGTGAGTGTGTGAGTAGAGTCCAGTGAGTGTGTGGGTAGAGTCCATTGAGTGTGTGAGTAGAGTCCAGTGAGTGTGTAGGTAGAGTCCAGTGAGTGTGTGCGTAAAGTCCAGTGAGTGTGTGGGTAGAGTCCCGTGAGTGTGTGGGTCGAGTCCAGTGAGTGTGTGGGTAGAATCCATTGAGTGTGTGAGTAAAGTCCAATGAGTGTGTAGGTAGAGTCCAGTGAATGTGTGAGTAGAGTCCAGTGAGTGTGTGGGTAGAATCCAGTGAGTGTGTAGGTAGAGTCCATTGAGTGTGTAGGTAGAGTCCAGTGAGTGTGTGGGTAAAGTCCAGTGAGTGTGTGGGTAGAGTCCAGTGAGTGTGTGGGTAAAGTCCAGTGAGTGTGTGAGTAAAGTCCAGTGAGTGTGTAGGTAGAGTCCAGTGAGTGTGTGGGTAAAGTCCAGTGAGAGTGTAGGTAGAGTCCATTGAGTGTGTAGGTATAGTCCAGTGAGTGTGTGGGTAGAGTCCATTGAGTGTGTGAGTAGAGTCCAGTGAGTGTGTAGGTAGAGTCCAGTGAGTGTGTGCGTAAAGTCCAGTCTGTGTGTGGGTAGAGTCCAGTGAGTGTGTGGGTCGAGTCCAGTGAGTGTGTGGGTAGAGTCCAGTGAGTGTGTGGGTAAAGTCCAGTGAGTGTGTGGGTAGAGTCCAGTGAGTGTGTGGGTGAAGTCCAGTGAGTGTGTGGGTGAAGTCCAGTGAGTGTGTGGGTAGAGTCCAGTGAGTGTGTGGGTAGAGTACAGTGAGTGTGTGGGTAGAGTCCAGTGAGTGTGTGAGTAGAGTCCAGTGAGTGTGTGGGTAGAATCCAGTGAGTGTGTAGGTAGAGTCCAGTGGGTGTGTAGGTAGAGTCCAGTGAGTGTGTGGGTAAAGTCCAGTGAGTGTGTGGGTAAAGTCCAGTGAGTGTGTGGGTAGAATCCAGTGAGTGTGTGGGTAAAGTCCAGTGAGTGTGTAGGTAGAGTCCATTGAGTGTGTAGGTATAGTCCAGTGAGTGTGTGAGTAGAGTCCAGTGAGTGTGTGGGTAGAGTCCATTGAGTGTGTGAGTAGAGTCCAGTGAGTGTGTAGGTAGAGTCCAGTGAGTGTGTGCGTAAAGTCCAGTGAGTGTGTGGGTAGAGTCCCGTGAGTGTGTGGGTCGAGTCCAGTGAGTGTGTGGGTAGAGTCCAGTGAGTGTGTGGGTAGAGTCCAGTGAGTGTGTTGGTAGAGTCCAGTGAGTGTGTGGGTGAAGTCCAGTGAGTGTGTGGGTAGAGTCCAGTGAGTGTGTGGGTAGAGTCCAGTGAGTGTGTGGGTAGAGTCTAGTGAGTGTGTGAGTAAAGTCCAATTAGTGTGTAGGTAGAGTCCAGTGAGTGTGTGGGTGAAGTCCAGTGAGTGTGTGGGTAGAGTCCAGTGAGTGTGTGGGTAGAGTCCAGTGAGTGTGTAGGTAGAGTCCAGTGAGTGTGTGGGTAGAGTCCAGTGAGTGTGTAGGTAGAGTCCAGTGAGTGTGTAGGTAGAGTCCAGTGAGTGTGTAGGTAGATTCCAGTGAGTGTGTGGGTAAAGTCCAGTGAGTGTGTGGGTAGAGTCCAGTGAGTGTGTAGGTAGAGTCCAGTGAGTGTGTGGGTAGAGTCCAGTGAGTGTGTGGGTAGAGTCCAGTGAGTGTGTGGGTAAAGTCCAGTGAGTGTATGGGTAGAGTCCAGTGAGTGTGTGGGTAGAGTCCAGTGAGTGTGTGGGTGAAGTCCAGTGAGTGTGTGGGTAAAGTCCAGTGAGTGTGTAGGTAGAGTCCAGTGAGTGTGTAGGTAGAGTCCAGTGAGTGTGTGGGTAGAGTCCAGTGAGTGTGTGGGTAAAGTCCAGTGATTGTTTGGGTAGAGTCCAGTGAGTGTGTCGGTAGAGTCCAGTGAGTATGTGGGTAAAGTCCAGTGAGTGTGTGGGTAGAATCCAGTGAGTGTGTAGGTAGAGTCCAGTGAGTGTGTAGGTAGAGTCCAGTGAGTGTGTGGGTAAAGTCCAGTGAGTGTATGGGTAGAGTCCAGTGAGTGTGTGGGTAAAGTCCAGTGAGTGTGTGGGTAAAGTCCAGTGAGTGTGTAGGTAGAGTCCATTGAGTGTGTAGGTAGAGTCCAGTGAGTGTGTGAGTAGAGTCCAGTGAGTGTGTGGGTAGAGTCCAGTGAGTGTGTGGGTAGAGTCCAGTGAGTGTGTGAGTAAAGTCCAATGAGTGTGTAGGTAGAGTTCAGTGAATGTGTGAGTAGAGTCCAGTGAGTAAGTGGGTAGAGTCCAGTGAGTGTGTAGGTAGAGTCCAGTGAGTGTGTAGGTAGAGTCCAGTGAGTGTGTGGGTAAAGTCCAGTGAGTGTGTGGGTAGAGTCCAGTGAGTGTGTGGGTAGAATCCATTGAGTGTGTGAGTAAAGTCCAATGAGTGTGTAGGTAGAGTCCAGTGAATGTGTGAGTAGAGTCCAGTGAGTGTGTGGGTAGAATCCAGTGAGTGTGTAGGTAGAGTCCATTGAGTGTGTAGGTAGAGTCCAGTGAGTGTGTGGGTAAAGTCCAGTGAGTGTGTGGGTAGAGTCCAGTGAGTGTGTGGGTAAAGTCCAGTGAGTGTGTGAGTAAAGTCCAGTGAGTGTGTAGGTAGAGTCCAGTGAGTGTGTGGGTAAAGTCCAGTGAGAGTGTAGGTAGAGTCCATTGAGTGTGTAGGTATAGTCCAGTGAGTGTGTGGGTAGAGTCCATTGAGTGTGTGAGTAGAGTCCAGTGAGTGTGTAGGTAGAGTCCAGTGAGTGTGTGCGTAAAGTCCAGTCTGTGTGTGGGTAGAGTCCAGTGAGTGTGTGGGTCGAGTCCAGTGAGTGTGTGGGTAGAGTCCAGTGAGTGTGTGGGTAGAGTCCAGTGAGTGTGTGGGTAGAGTCCAGTGAGTGTGTGGGTGAAGTCCAGTGAGTGTGTGGGTGAAGTCCAGTGAGTGTGTGGGTAGAGTCCAGTGAGTGTGTGGGTAGAGTACAGTGAGTGTGTGGGTAGAGTCCAGTGAGTGTGTGAGTAGAGTCCAGTGAGTGTGTGGGTAGAATCCAGTGAGTGTGTAGGTAGAGTCCAGTGGGTGTGTAGGTAGAGTCCAGTGAGTGTGTGGGTAAAGTCCAGTGAGTGTGTGGGTAAAGTCCAGTGAGTGTGTGGGTAGAATCCAGTGAGTGTGTGGGTAAAGTCCAGTGAGTGTGTAGGTAGAGTCCATTGAGTGTGTAGGTATAGTCCAGTGAGTGTGTGAGTAGAGTCCAGTGAGTGTGTGGGTAGAGTCCATTGAGTGTGTGAGTAGAGTCCAGTGAGTGTGTAGGTAGAGTCCAGTGAGTGTGTGCGTAAAGTCCAGTGAGTGTGTGGGTAGAGTCCCGTGAGTGTGTGGGTCGAGTCCAGTGAGTGTGTGGGTAGAGTCCAGTGAGTGTGTGGGTAGAGTCCAGTGAGTGTGTTGGTAGAGTCCAGTGAGTGTGTGGGTGAAGTCCAGTGAGTGTGTGGGTAGAGTCCAGTGAGTGTGTGGGTAGAGTCCAGTGAGTGTGTGGGTAGAGTCTAGTGAGTGTGTGAGTAAAGTCCAATTAGTGTGTAGGTAGAGTCCAGTGAGTGTGTGAGTGGAGTCCAGTGAGTGTGTGGGTAGAGTCAAGTGAGTGTGTAGGTAGAGTCCAGTGAGTGTGTAGGTAGAGTCCAGTGAGTGTGTGGGTAAAGTCCAGTGAGTGTGTGGGTAGAGTCCAGTGAGTGTGTAGGTAGAGTCCAGTGAGTGTGTGGGTAGAGTCCAGTGAGTGTGTGGGTAGAGTCCAGTGAGTGTGTGGGTAAAGTCCAGTGAGTGTATGGGTAGAGTCCAGTGAGTGTGTGGGTAGAGTCCAGTGAGTGTGTGGGTAGAGTCCAGTGAGTGTGTGGGTGAAGTCCAGTGAGTGTGTGGGTAAAGTCCAGTGAGTGTGTAGGTAGAGTCCAGTGAGTGTGTAGGTAGAGTCCAGTGAGTGTGTGGGTAGAGTCCAGTGAGTGTGTGGGTAAAGTCCAGTGATTGTTTGGGTAGAGTCCAGTGAGTGTGTCGGTAGAGTCCAGTGAGTATGTGGGTAAAGTCCAGTGAGTGTGTGGGTAGAATCCAGTGAGTGTGTAGGTAGAGTCCAGTGAGTGTGTAGGTAGAGTCCAGTGAGTGTGTGGGTAAAGTCCAGTGAGTGTATGGGTAGAGTCCAGTGAGTGTGTGGGTAGAATCCAGTGAGTGTGTAGGTAGAGTCCAGTGAGTGTGTAGGTAGAGTCCAGTGAGTGTGTGGGTAAAGTCCAGTGAGTGTATGGGTAGAGTCCAGTGAGTGTGTGGGTAGAGTCCAGTGAGTGTGTGGGTAGAGTCCAGTGAGTGTGTGGGTGAAGTCCAGTGAGTGTGTGGGTAGAGTCCAGTGAGTGTGTGGGTAGAGTCCAGTGAGTGTGTGGGTAGAGTCCAGTGAGTGTGTAGGTAGAGTCCAGTGAGTGTGTGAGTAGAGTCCAGTGAGTGTGTGGGTAGAGTCCAGTGAGTGTGTAGGTAGAGTCCAGTGAGTGTGTAGGTAGAGTCCAGTGAGTGTGTGGGTAAAGTCCAGTGAGTGTGTAGGTAGAGTCCAGTGAGTGTGTAGGTAGAGTCCAGTGAGTGTGTGGGTAGAGTCCAGTGAGTGTGTGGGTAAAGTCCAGTGAGTGTGTGGGTAAAGTCCAGTGAGTGTGTAGGTAGAGTCCAGTGAGTGTGTGGGTAAAGTCCAGTGAGTGTGTGGGAAAAGTCCAGTGAGTGTGTAGGTAGAGTCCAGTGAGTGTGTGGGTAGAGTCCAGTGAGTGTGTGGGTAGAGTCCAGTGAGTGTGTAGGTAGAGTCCAGTGAGTGTGTAGGTAGAGTCCAGTGAGTGTGTGAGTAGAGTCCAGTGAGTGTGTGGGTAGAGTCCAGTGAGTGTGTAGGTAGAGTCCATTGAGTGTGTAGGTAGAGTCCAGTGAGTGTGTGGGTAAAGTCCAGTGAGTGTGTGGGTAGAGTCCAGTGAGTGTGTGGGTAAAGTCCAGTGAGTGTGTGAGTAAAGTCCAGTGAGTGTGTAGGTAGAGTCCAGTGAGTGTGTGGGTAAAGTCCAGTGAGAGTGTAGGTAGAGTCCATTGAGTGTGTAGGTATAGTCCAGTGAGTGTGTGGGTAGAGTCCATTGAGTGTGTGAGTAGAGTCCAGTGAGTGTGTAGGTAGAGTCCAGTGAGTGTGTGCGTAAAGTCCAGTCTGTGTGTGGGTAGAGTCCAGTGAGTGTGTGGGTCGAGTCCAGTGAGTGTGTGGGTAAAGTCCAGTGAGTGTGTGGGTAGAGTCCAGTGAGTGTGTGGGTAAAGTCCAGTGAGTGTGTGAGTAAAGTCCAGTGAGTGTGTAGGTAGAGTCCAGTGAGTGTGTGGGTAAAGTCCAGTGAGAGTGTAGGTAGAGTCCATTGAGTGTGTAGGTATAGTCCAGTGAGTGTGTGGGTAGAGTCCATTGAGTGTGTGAGTAGAGTCCAGTGAGTGTGTAGGTAGAGTCCAGTGAGTGTGTGCGTAAAGTCCAGTCTGTGTGTGGGTAGAGTCCAGTGAGTGTGTGGGTCGAGTCCAGTGAGTGTGTGGGTAGA
>NW_026602267.1:0-21518 GCF_029448725.1 Salvelinus fontinalis | reverse complement strand
TTAGTTGGCATAGCAGAGGAAGAGGTAGAGGTACCATTCTGTCTGACTGACTGTTAGTTGGCCTAGCAGAGGAAGAGGTAGAGGTACCATTCTGTCTGACTGACTGTTAGTTGACATAGCAGAGGAAGAGGAACCATTCTGTCTGACTGACTGTTAGTTGGCCTAGCAGAGGAAGAGGAACCATTCTGTATGACTGACTGTTAGTTGGCCTAGCAGAGGAAGAGGTAACATTCTGTCTGACTGACTGACTGTTAGTTGGCCTAGCAGAGGAAGAGGTACCATTCTATCTGACTGACTGTTAGTTGGCCTAGCAGAGGAAGAGGTAACATTCTGTCTGACTGACTGACTGTTAGTTGGCCTAGCAGAGGAAGAGGTAACATTCTGTCTGACTGACTGACTGTTAGTTGGCCTAGCAGAGGAAGAGGAACCATTCTGTATGACTGACTGTTAGTTGGCCTAGCAGAGGAAGAGGTAACATTCTGTCTGACTGACTGTTAGTTGGCCTAGCAGAGGTAGAGGTACCATTCTGTCTGACTGACTGTTAGTTGGCCTAGCAGAGGAAGAGGTAGAGGTACCATTCTGTCTGACTGACTGTTAGTTGGCCTAGCAGAGGAAGAGGAACCATTCTGTATGACTGACTGTTAGTTGGCCTAGCAGAGGAAGAGGTAACATTCTGTCTGACTGACTGTTAGTTGGCCTAGCAGAGGAAGAGGTAGAGGTACCATTCTGTCTGACTGACTGTTAGTTGGCCTAGCAGAGGAAGAGGTAACATTCTGTCTGACTGACTGTTAGTTGACCTAGCAGAGGAAGAGGTACCATTCTGTCTGACTGACTGTTAGTTGGCCTAGCAGAGGAAGAGGTAGAGGTACCATTCTGTATGACTGACTGTTAGTTGGCCTAGCAGAGGAAGAGGTAACATTCTGTCTGACTGACTGTTAGTTGACCTAGCAGAGGAAGAGGTACCATTCTGTCTGACTGACTGTTAGTTGGCCTAGCAGAGGAAGAGGTACCATTCTGTCTGACTGACTGTTAGTTGGCCTAGCAGAGGAAGAGGTACCATTCTGTCTGACTGACTGTTAGTTGGCCTAGCAGAGGAAGAGGTAACATTCTGTCTGACTGACTGTTAGTTGGCCTAGCAGAGGTAGAGGTACCATTCTGTCTGACTGACTGTTAGTTGGCCTAGCAGAGGAAGAGGTAACATTCTGTCTGACTGACTGTTAGTTGGCCTAGCAGAGGAAGAGGTACCATTCTGTCTGACTGACTGTTAGTTGGCCTAGCAGAGGAAGAGGTAACATTCTGTCTGACTGACTGTTAGTTGGCCTAGCAGAGGAAGAGGTAGAGAGAGAAAAGGCATGCGAGAAAGACACAAACACTGACACACACAGCCAAACGTACAGCGTTGTCAGGTCTCAGTCTCTTGGAGGGAGGTCCTCCGTCCTCAGGGTGAAGCATGTAGAAGAGACGGACCTTGTTGGCATGTTTCTTACTCTGAAGGACAAGAGACAAGACAAAGGACATTCCTCCATTCAGATCCTATCGTGTTGACGATCGCTAGCTACGGTTTTTAACACTTTCCCCGCTAGTCAGGTTGGCCTGATGTTGCATTTATGACATTTTTTATTATTCATGGGGGGGCTTTTCATCAGTACATTTATGGAAAGAATGCATGCAAAGTTATGTAGCATTCGAAGCATGTCAGATCCACATGGGTAAATTGTAAGATTAAAATAATGCATAATCGCCATTGTAAAGTAGTCTTGCATAATTAAAAAGGGAATTGAATACCTATATAACAATGCAGTACATTACAGACCCATATGCATGTGTGGATTGAAATGCAAGGGAAATATCAGGATTTTCACATCATTAAACTAACACATGATACATCTATTATATGACCGACACTGTTTCATAGCAGCCCGGTTGCAAGTCTCTGTAATGTTACAAGGAGTGGAATGTTCTCTAAACAGACTACAGCCCAGACTAGTTCCATACATGACATTCGCACGATTTTCATAGCTTTGGGTGTCCAGAAGATATTTGAGTTCACAACTTTCTCCAAATGCAGATAAATGCTGGCTGCTAGCTAACATCAAGTAAGTTAGGTACCGGTGTTGTGCCGAAAATCACCCCTTCTAATTTCCTTCATTTTGTGGCTCGAGTCAAATACTTTCGGTGACACATCAGAGTCAACTACTTTCTATAGAACAAACTTCACGTCAGGTTAGGAAATAGAAATTAATAATTAATGAATGTGTGTTATATTAAACATAGAGGGAGTAAAATGTTGGCAAGCAATAAACATTTCAGAACAACTATGTCGGAAATATTACACTTTCCAAAATATTAGTTGAATAAGACATGGGAGAGATGACGAATTTTGGCCAAGAGATTTATTTATAGACTAACACAAAAATCAGTAGCGGATTTAGGTACAAGCGACTTGGGCAGCCGCCCAGGGGCATGTTGCCAGGGGCAACACGGGGCCCTGAAGGGGGGGTTCGCCCAGGGCGCCATACAAGCTAGAACCGCCACATACACTTGAAACAAATAGCCAAACTGAAAACTGCACAACACCTGTGCCGAAGCAAATGCTACGTATGTATTATAGGTATAACATATACTTGATGTATTTCACCGAAAATCCCTCATATTTATTATAATTAATTGTTTTAAGTTTATTTTGAGATGTGTTACACTACTTTCAAGAGTGAACTATTGTTTTGTATTTCTTTTCTAAATTGTGTTAATGCTGTGAGGTCATCAACGGTAGCCATGCTTTTACTCCTCGGTTTGCTCAGAGCGTGATGAGGAGAGGTATGTGTTAAGTACGCTCCGGTCTTATGAATGCACATGTTCGCAAATGTACAAAAAAAGACAACCGAAAATTATATCGTAATTGATTTAGTGTTGCACTACTGTTTTTGGGAATATATATATTAGTGTTAATGGGGATAATGTTCGAGTGCAACTTTGATAGCAACTTTGCAAGGCTTGCCCGGCCACCGTTACCTTTGCGGGAGAGGGTCTCAGGTGCAGACAGCGGGAGTTTTCTGACAGGAATTCTGCGCTCTTTTGTCTTTTATCAGGCAAATATACTTGTGTATGGCAGACCAGACGGCAGCATCAACATTTGCTTTGGTTTTGTATCCATTCCATGCAGGTATGTTGTAAAATGTGACGATTTGATATTTCATGTTTAATGTGCTAATTAGTTTGCTGTTCATTTTGTTACTTGTCTGGGCATGTCAAAAATGGCGTTGTTGCCTCATTAGTATACCTCCGGTATAATGCTACAATAGTGCACTCTTAACTATTTAGCATTTATTAGCAAATTATTTATGTACAAAATTTATAAAATGAAATGTGAGTGTTGAAATAATGAACATGTAGATTTTGTACAATGCATTTTTTGTTGTTGACGTGAGTTAGCTCAGAGCGTGATGAAGAGAGGCTAATACACGTGCTTCTACACCAACATTGCTTGCTGTTTGGGGTTTTAGGCTGGGTTTCTGTACAGCACTTTGATATATCAGCTGGTGTAAGAATGGCTATATAAATACATTTGATTTGATATACTTGTGTATGGGAGTCCAGACAGCAACATCAACCTTTGTTTTGTATTTGTATCAATCCCATGCAGTCACTAAGAGAGAGACAACCCAGAATTGTGTCCAGAGACTTGTCTTCCACCTACACCTCACCAGAACACAATGCAGAAAGGTACAGTACCTGTACAGTGCCTTTAACACGTGCATGATAGGGAGATGACGCCAGAGATTGCATTGCATTACAACTTATCTCTTTTCCCCCTCTTTCCCCCTCTCGTTTCTCTTTTCCCTCTAACCTCTCTTTCTCTCTCCCTCCCGTTTTCTATCTTCCTCTTTTTCTCTCCTTTTTTTTCTTTCCTTTCATTTTCTCTTCTTTTCTCACTCCTCTCTTTTCTCTCAATCCTTCTCTTTTCTTTCTCTTTTTTCTCTACTCTGTTTTCTCTCTTCATTCCACTCCATTCCTTCTCTTCTCCTCTATTTTCTCTTTCTTTTCTCTTTACTCTCACTTCTCACTTTTCTCTCCTTTCTCTATTTCTATCGCTCCTTTCTCTAATTTTTCTCTTTCTATCGCTCTCCTTTCTCTTTCATTTATCTCTTTCTATCCCTTTCTCCTTTCTTTCTCTCTCCTTTCTTTCTCTCTCCCTTTTCTCTTTTGTTTCTATTTCAAGCTGCTTTATGTTAAACATTGTGTCAATATTGCCAAAGCATGTATATACAATATACATTGTAATACAATTATAGAAAATAACAAATAGTAATATAAAATGGTAGTAAATGATAATATAAAATTAAATACAAAAATAACAACAATAAAATGGTAAGTCAATAATAGAAATGTAATAAATATAAAAAGCTAAACATGGAATATGAAACTATAACTAACGTATAACTAAATAACTGTCATCTTCACCATTACATCAGTACTACAACTACCATCATCATTACCACTACTACATCTACCATCATCATTACTACCACCATCATCACTACTACTACTACCACATCATTACTACAACTACTACTACTACTACCACCACCATCATTACTACTACCATCATCATTACTACTACCACCATCACTACTATTACCACCATCACTAAACTGCTATCATTACCATCACTACTACTACTACCACCATCATTACTACTACCACCATCATTACTACTACCACCATCACTACTATTACCACATCACTACTATTACCACCATCACTACTATTACCACCATCACTACTATTACCACCATCACTACTACTACCACCATCACTACTACTACCACCATCATTACTACTACCACCATCATTACTACTACCACCATCACTACTATTACCACATCACTACTACTACCACCATCACTACTATTACCACCATCACTACTACTACCACCATCATTACTATTACCACATCACTACTACTACCACCATCACTAAACTGCTATCATTACCATCATCCTACTACCACCATCACTACTACTACTACCATCAATACTATTACCACCATCACTACTACTACCACCATCACTACTACTACCACCATCACTACTATTACCACCACCATCACTACTATTACCACCATCACTAAACAAATATCATTACCATCACCCCTACTACCACCATCATTACTACTACCACCATCACCCTACTACCACCATTACTAAACAAATATCATTACCATCACCCCTACTACCACCATCATTACTACTACCACCATCACACTACTACCACCATCACTAAACAAATATCATTATCATCACCCCTACTACCACCATCATTACTACTACCACCATCACCCTACTACCACCATTACTACTACCACCACCATTACTACTACCACCACCATCACTACTGCTACCACCATCACTAAACTGCTATCATTACCATCACGCTACTACCACCATCACTACTACTACCACCATCACTATACTGATATCATTACCATCACCCTACTACCACCATCACTACTACTACCACCATCACTAAACTGATATCATTACCATCACCCTACTACTACTACCACCATCACCCTACTACCACCATCACTACTACTACCACCATCACTATACTGATATCATTACCATCACCCTACTACCACCATCACTACTACTACCACCATCACCCTACTACCACCATCAGTACTACTTCCACCATCACTAAACTGATATCATTACCATCACTACTACTACTATCACCATCACTAAACTGATATTATTACATCACCCTACTATCACCATCACTACTACTACGGCTATCATTACCATCACTACTACTTCCACCATCACTACTACTTCCACCATCACTACTACTTCCACCATCACTACTACTTCCACCATCACTACTACTACCACCATCACTACTACTACCACCATCACTACTACTACCACCATCACTACTACTACCACCATCACTACTACTACCACCATCACTACTACTACCACCACCACTAAACGGCTATCATTACCATCACCCTACTTCCACCATCACTACTACCACCACCATCACTACTACTACCACCATCACTACTACTACCACCACCACTAAACTGATATCAATACCATCACCCCTACTACCACCATCACCCTACTACCACCATCAGTACTACTTCCACCATCACTAAACTGATATCATTACCATCACTACTACTACTATCACCATCACTAAACTGATATTATTACATCACCCTACTATCACCATCACTACTACTACGGCTATCATTACCATCACTACTACTTCCACCATCACTACTACTTCCACCATCACTACTACTTCCACCATCACTACTACTTCCACCATCACTACTACTACCACCATCATTACTACTACCAACATCACTACTGCTACCACCATCACTAAACTGCTATCATTACCATCACGCTACTACCACCATCACTACTACTACCACCATCACTATACTGATATCATTACCATCACCCTACTACCACCATCACTACTACTACCACCATCACTAAATTGATATCATTACCATCACCCTACTACTACTACCACCATCACTACTACTACCACCATCACCCTACTACCACCATCAGTACTACTTCCACCATCACCCTACTACCACCATCAGTACTACTTCCACCATCACTACTACTACCACCATCACTACTACTATTACCACCATCACCCTACTACCACCATCACTACTACTATTACCACCATCACCCTACTACCACCATCAGTACTACTTCCACCATCACTAAACTGATATCATTACCATCATCCTACTACCACCATCACTACTACTACCACCACCATCACCCTACTACCACCATCAGTACTACTTCCACCATCACTAAACTGATATCATTACCATCACTACTACTACCACCATCACTAAACTGCTATCATTACATCACCCTACTACCACCATCACCCTACTACCACCATCAATACTACTTCCACCATCAATACTACTTCCACCATCACTACTACTACCACCATCACTACTATTACTACCATCACTACTACTACCACCATCACTAAACTGCTATCATTACCATCACTACTACTACTACCACCATCACTACTACTACCACCATCACTACTACTACCACCATCACTACTACTACCACCATCACTAAACTGCTATCATTACCATCACTACTACTACCACCACCATCACTACTACTACCACCACCATCACTACTACTACCACCATCACTACTACTTCCACCATCAATACTATTACCACCATCACTACTACTACTACCACCAATACTACTTCCACCATCAATACTACCACCACCATCACTACTACTACTACCATCACTACTACTACCACCATCACTACACTGATATCATTACCATCATTACTACTACCACCATCATTACTACTACTACCATCATTACTACTACCACCATCACTATACTGATATCATTACCATCACCCTACTACCACCATCACTACTACTACCACCATCACTAAACTAATAACATACCATCACCCTACTACTACTACCACCATCACTACTACTACCACCATCACCCTACTAACACCATCATTACTAATACCACCATCACTATACTGATATCCTTACCATCACCCTACTACCACCATCACTACTACTACTACTACCATCACACTACTACTACTACCACCATCACTACTACTACCACCATCACCCTACTACCACCATCACTACTACTACCACCATCACTAAACTGATATCATTACCATCATTACTACTACCACCATCATTACTACTACCAACATCATTACTACTACTATCACCATCACCCTACTACCACCATCACTACTACTACCACCATCAATAAACTAATAACATTACCATCACCCTACTACTACTACCACCATCACCCTACTAACACCATCATTACTAATACCACCATCACTATACTGATATCATTACCATCACCCTACTACCACCATCACACTACTACTACTACCACCATCACTACTACTACCACCATCACCCAACTACCACCATCACACTACTACTACTACCACCATCACTACTACTACCACCATCACTAAACTGATATCATTACATCACCCTACTACCACCATCACTACTACTACGGCTATCATTACCATCACCCTACTACCACCATCAATACTATTACCACCATCACTACTACTTCCACCATCACTACTACTACCACCATCACTAAACTGCTATCTTTACCATCACCCTACTACCACCATCATTACTACTACCACCATCACTACACTGAAATCATTACCATCATTACTACTACCACCATCACCACTACTACCACCATCACTAACCTCTTATCATTACCATCACCCTACTACCACCATCACTACTACTACTACCACCATCACACTACTACTACTATCACCATCACTACTACTACCACCATCACTAAACTGATATCATTACCATCACCCTACTACCACCATCACACTACTACTACTATCACCATCACTACTACTACCACCATCACCCTACTACCACCATCACTACTACTTCCACCATCACTAAACTGATATCATTACCATCACTACTACTACCACCATCACTAAACTGATATCATTACATCACCCTACGATCACCTTCACTAAACGGCTATCATTACCATCACCCTACTACCACCATCACTACTATTACCACCATCACTACTACTACCACCATTTCTAAACTGATATCATTACCATCACCCTACTACCACCATCAATACTACTACCACCATCATTACTACTACCACCATCACTACTAACACCGTCACTAAACTGATACCATTACCATCATTACTACCACCACCATCATTACTTCTACCACCATCACTACTACCACCATCACTACTACTACCACCATCATTACTACTACCACCATCAATACTATTACCACCATCAATACTACCACCACAATCACTACTATTACCACCATCACTACTACTACCACCATCAATACTATTACCACCATCAATACTATTACCACCATCACTACTACTACCACCATCACTACTATTACCACCATCACTACTACTACCACCATCACTACTATTACCATCATCACTACTACTATCACCATCACTACTATTACCACCATCACTAAACTGATATCATTACCATCACCCTACTACCAACATCATTATTACTACCACCATCATTATTACTACCACCATCACTACTACTACCACCATCACTAAACGGATATCATTACATCACCCTACTACCACCATCACCCTACTACCACCATCACCCTACTTCCACCATCAATACTACTTCCACCATCAATACTATTACTACCATCACTACTACTACCACCATCACTAAACTGCTATCATTACCATCACCCTACTACCACCATCACTACTATTACCACCATCACTACTATTACCACCATCACTACTACTACCACCATCACTACTGCTACCACCATCACTACTATTACCACCATCACTAAACTGATATCATTACCATCATTACTACTACCACCATCATTACTACTACCACCATCACTACTACTACCACCATCACTACTATTACCACCATCACTAAACTGATATCATTACCATCACTACTACTACCACCATCATTACTACTACTACCACCATCACCCTACTATCACCATCATATAGTAATCATTATCATTATCATTACCATTTATATTACTATCATGATAGTGCTATCATTACCATCACCCTACTACCACCATCATTACTACTACCACCATCACTACACTGAAATCATTACCATCATTACTACTTCTACCACCATCATTACTACTACTACCACCATCACCCTACTACCACCATCACTACACTGAAATCATTACCATCATTACTACTACCACCATCACTACACTGAAATCATTACCATCATTACTACTTCTACCACCATCATTACTACTACTATCACCATCACCCTACTACCACCATCACTACTACTACCACCATCACTATACTGCTATCATTACCATCACCCTACTACCACCATCATTACTACTACTATCACTACTACTACCACCATCACTATACTGCTATCATTACCATCACCCTACTATCACCATCCCTACTACCACCACCATCACTACTACCACCACCATCACTACTACTACCACCATCACTACTACTACCACCATCACCCTACTACCACCATCACTACTACTACCACCATTACAATACTGATATCATTACCATCACCCTACTACCACCATCACTAAACTGATATCATTACCATCATCCTACTACCATCATCATTACTACTACCACAACCATCACTAAACCACCAACAACAAAATCTTTTGTTTTTGATTTTTATTGCACACTTATTTTCTGTGTACATACATTTTATTAGGTCATACGCCTTACCACCATGCCCACTTTAGAGAATTGTTTAGAATATCCCTTCGTGCCAAATAGAATCAAATGCTTTTTTAAAGTCAATTAACCAAGCAAAGATTTTGCCCTCTTTTTGGTGGTGTAATGTCTGCTTCCAACTCACACTCTCAAACACATAGATCCCCTGAACGCATCTCACTCTCCAGATCCCAATCACCTGAATTCTGATCACCTGTTCACACACCTGTATGTCATTTACACACAATATTTAGTTCAGTTCATTGTGAGGTATTGTTTGTTTTTGTCCACATTCTATTCGGAGCTCTGTTTATTTCCATATTAGTCCTCCCGTGTATCGTAGTTTTTGGCCATCCCCACTGATGTTTCTTTTGCCTATTCCCTGCCTGTACTTTTGCCTATCAGATTTCCTGTCATCCACCTCTTTCCTGATCTCCCAGACTACGTTATTAGCCTTTTTCACTGCATGTACTGTTACCTTTTTGGATTCCCTGTGTATGACCTTCTGCTTGTCCCTGGACTAGAGGTCGACTGATTAATCAGGATGGCCGATTTCAAGTTTTCATAACAATCGGTAATCAACATTTTTGCACACCGATCATGGCCGATTACATTGCACTCCACGAGGAGACTGTGTGGCAGGCTGACTACCTGTTATGCGAGTGCAGCAAGGAGCCAAGGTAAGGTGCTAGCTAGCATTAAATGTATCTTATAAAAAGCAATCTTAACATAATCACTAGTTAACTACACATGGTTGATGATATTACTAGTTTATCTAGCTTGTCCTGCGTTGCATATAATCGATGCAGTGCCTGTTAATTTATCATTGAATCATAGCCTACTTCGCCAAACGAGTGATTTAACAAGCGCTTTCGCGAAAAAAGCACTGTCGTTGCACCAATGTGTACCTAACCATAAACATCAACTCCTTTCTTAAAATCAATACACAAGTATATATTTTTAAACCTGCATATTTAGTTCATATTGCCTGTTAACATGAATTTATTTTAACTAGGGAAATTGTGTCACTTCCCTTGCGTTCTGTGCAACAGAGTTAGGGTATATGCAGCAGTTTGGGCCGCCTGGCTCGTTGCGAACTGTGAAGACTATTTCTTCCTGACAAAGTCAGCCAACTTCGCAAAATAGGGGATGATTTAACAAAACAACATTTGCGAAAAAAAAGCATAATCGTTGCACGAATGTACCTAACCATAAACATCAATGCCTTTCTTAAAATCAATACACAGAAGTATATATTTTTAAACCTGCATATTTAGTTAAAAGAAATTCATGTTAGCAGGCAATATTAAACTAGGGAAATTGTGTCACTTCTCTTGCGTTCATTGTACGCAGAGTCAGGGTATATGCAACAGTTTGGGCCGCCTGGCTCATTGCGAACTAATTTGCCAGAATTTTACGTAATTATGACATAACATTGAAGGTTGTGCAATGTAACAGGAATATTTAGACTTATGGATGCCACCCGTTAGATAAAATACGGAACAGTTCCGTATTTCACTAAAAGAATAAACGTTTTGTTTTCGAAATGTTAGATTCCGGATTTGACCATATTAATGAGCTACGGCTTGTATTTCTGTGTTATTATGTTATAATTAAGTCTATGATTTGATAGAGCAGTCTGACTGAGCGGTGGTAGGCAGCAGCAGGCTCTTAAGCATTCATTCAAACAGCACTTTCGTGCGTTTGCCAGCAGCTCTTCGCAATGCTTCAAGCATTGCGCTGTTTATGACTTCAAGCCTATCAACTCCCGAGATTAGGCTGGTGTAACCGATGTGAAATGGCTAGCTAGTTAGCGGGGTGCGCACTAATAGCGTTTCAAACGTCACTCGCTCTGAGACTTGGAGTAGTTGTTCCCCTTGCTCTGCAAGGGCCGCAGCTTTTGTGGAGCTATGGGTAATGATGCTTCGAGGGTGGCTGTTGTCGATGTGTTCCTGGTTCGAGCCCAGGTAGGGGCGAGGAGAGGAATGGAAGCTATACCGTTACACTGGCAATACTAAAGTGCCTATAAGAACATCCAATAGTCAAAGGTATATGAAAAACAAATCGTAGAGAGAGAATTTGTCCTATAATTCCTATAATAACTACAACCTAAAACTTCTTACCTGGGAATATTGAAGACTCATGTTAAAAGGAACCACCAGCTTTCATATGTTCTCATGTTCTGAGCAAGGAACTTAAACGTTAGCTTTCTTACATGGCTGTCACGCCCTGACCTTAGTTCCTTTTTTATATCTCTATTTTGGTTTGGTCAGGGCGTGAGTTGGGGTGGGCATTCTATGTCTGGTGTTCTATGTTGTCTATTTCTTTGTGTTTGGCTGTGTGTGGTTCTCAGAGGCAGCTGACTATCGTTGTCTCTGATTGAGAACCATGCTTAGGTAGTCTGTTCCCACCTGTGTTTGTGAGTAGTTGTTTTGTGTATTGCACCTTGCAGAACTGTTCGTTTGTCGCTTTTTTGTTTTTGTTCAAGTGTTTGTATTTATTAAAAGTATTATAAATACTTACCACACTGCACCTTGGTCCTCTTCTCCTTCTCCCGGCGACGTTCGTTACAGAACTACCCACCAAAAGAGGACCAAGCAGCGTGGAATGGACTCCTGGACATGGGAGGAAATCTTGGAAGGCAAGGGACCCTGGGCACAGCCGGGAGAGTATCGCCGTCCGAAAGAGGAGCTGGAGGCAGCTAGAGCGGAGCGGCGACGCTACGAGGAGTTGGCTCGAGGTAACGTGCACATGAGGCAGCCCCAGAATTCTTTTTTGGGGGGGGGGGGGGGGCACACGGGGAGATTGGCGGAGTCAGGTAGGAGACCTGAGCCAACTCCCCGTGCTTACCGTGGCGAGAGAGTGACCGGGCATGCGCCGTGTTATGCGGTGAAGCGCACGGTGTCCCCAGTGCGCACGCATAGCCCGGTGCGCTACATCGCAGCTCCTCGCATCGGCCGGGCTAGAGTGGGCATCGAGCCAGGAGGGCTGATGCCGGCTCAGTGCATCTGGCCTCCAGTGCGTCTCCTCGGCCCGGGTTATACTGCACCAGCCCTACGCACGGTGTCCCCGTTTCGCCAGCACAGCCCAGTGCGGCCTGTTCCAACTCCCCGCACTTGCCGGGCTACAGGGGGTATCCAGCCAGGACGAGTTGTGTTAGCTCTGCGCTCGAGAGCGCCAGTGCGCCTCCACGGCCCAGTGTATCCGGTGCCTCGGCTGAGGAGGCAGCCTCCTGCATGTCTCCCCAGCCTGGTGAGTCCTGTGCCTGTGCTAAGCCCTAACCCTCCTGCATGTCTCCCCAGCCTGGGGAGTCCTGTGCCTGCTGCCAGGGCCAGGCCTCCAGTGATGATCCATGGCAAGAAGCCTCCAGTGATGATCCATGGCACGAAGCCTCCAGTGATGATCCATGGCAAGAAGCCTCCAGTGATGATCCATAGCACGAAGCCTCCAGTGAGGATCCATGCCACGAAGCCTCCAGTGACGATCCATGGCACGAAGCCTCCAGTGATGATCCATGGCAAGAAGCCTCCAGTGAGGATCCATGCCACGAAGCCTCCAGTGATGATCCATGGCACGAAGCCTCCAGTGATGATCCATGGCAAGAAGCCTCCAGTGTTGATCCATGGCACGAAGCCTCCAGTGATGATCCATGGCACGAAGCCTCCAGTGATGATCCTTGGCACGAAGCCTCCAGTGATGATCCATGGCACGAAACCTCCAGTGATGATCCATGGCACGAAGCCTCCAGTGATGATCCATGGCCCGGGGCCTCCAGTGATGATCCATGGCCCGGGGCCTCCAGTGATGATCCATGGCCCGGAGCCTCCAGTGATGATCCATGGCCCAAAGCCTCTAGTGATGATCCATGGCACGAATTCTCCAGTGATGATCCATGGCCCGAAGCCTCCAGTGAGGATCTATGGCACAAAGCCTCCAGTGAGGAGTTATGGCACGAGGCCTCCAACGAAGGCCGTCAGTCCGGAGCCTCCAGCGACGCCCTCTAGTCCGGAGCCTCCAGCAACGTGTTCGTATTTATTAAAAGTATTATGAATACTTACCACGCTGCACCTTGGTCCTCTTCTCCTTCTCTCGACAACGTTCGTTACAATGGCACATATTGCACTTTAACTTTCTTCTCTAACACTTTGTTTTTGCATTATTTAAACCAAATTAATCATGTTTCATTGTTTATTTGAGACTAAATGGATTTGATGTATTATATTAAGTTAAAATAAAAGTGTTCATTCAGTATTGTTGTAATTGTCATTATTACAAATAAATAAATACATTTTTTTTTTTTAAATGGCTGATTAATTTGTATCATCGGTATCGGTGTTGAAAAATCCTAATCGGTGGACCTCTACCCTGGACCCTGCTACCTGCCTCCTCCTGTGGTCCTTTACTAAATACACACCTGCTGCGCCCTGCGCTTGAAACCAGCACTCTGTCTCCCATCATACTCATTCCAGAATACCTCACCAAAAACAACAGATGGATTCAGTGGAGCTTCAGCTACATCTAACCCGACAGGAGGAATTAATCAATGAACTCTGCGACCTCTTTCGCCAGTCCATTCCTGTTTCACCGATACCAGGTGCCACAGCCTCCTCTCATTCCTCCCACTCCATATCCATGCCTAATAAATACGATGTCAAGGATTTCTCATGCAGTGTAACCCGTACATAGACCATCACCCCGCTGACTTCACCTCTGTCAAAGACAGAGTGGACTTCATCATCTCCCTACTCACAGACAAAGCTCTGGATTGGGGCTCAGCCCTGTGGGCCACTCAGAGTTCTGAACTGTCCTCTGAATCCCGTTTCCATGCCCTCTTCAAGGAGGTGTTCGACCATTCGGCTTCAGGTCGTCACACCGTGGACCTGTTATGTGAGCTGCGACAGGGACCATCGCTCCACCACTGAGTATGCCCTTGAGTTTCGTGCCATGGCTGCCGGCAGTGGATGGAGTGACCCAGCGCTCTTTACAGTCTACCGGAGGGGTCTTAATCAGAGTTACAGACCAAACTGGCCTGCAGGGAAGGTTTAACTGACCTAAACCAATACATCCGGATGTCCACATCCAATGGTAACCTACTGGTGCACCTCAGACCTATATAGTCGCCCATGGCCTGCGAGTCTTCCACGCCCTTCTCTCGTCCATCACGGTCTAATAGCTACGAACCCATGTAACTTGGCGGCGCCCCTCTCACGCCTGCCGAGAGACATCGGAGGTTACGTGTGAACCTGTTCCTCTATTGTGGAGAGAGTAACCACCTACCCAACAGCCTTCCGATTCCTGTATATGCCCAGTTCCCGTGCGTCTTCAGCAAGAAAAAGGCGTCCATTCTGCCTCCTCATCGCCCGGAGGACTGTGCGATTGACCTCCTTCCTGGGGTATCTCCCCCTCAGGGTCGGATCTACCCCTTGTCCATCCCAGAGAATGAGGCTATGAACACCTATATAGAAGAGGCCCTCGACAAGGGATTCGTCCGTCCATCCATGTCTCCGGTTCATTGGTCCCTTCAAAAATAACACACCGCATCAATCCTGTCACCTACCGTCTCCAGTTGCCCCGCCATTACCGGATCTCCTCATCCTTCCACGTGTCCCTTCTCAAGCCTGTGAGTTACAGCCCTGTCCATCCTCCAGTTGTGCACCGGCTTATTCCGTCCAAGCCCTCCTTGAATCCAAGTGCCTGGGTAGTCCCATTCTCTATCTGGTGGGGGGGTACTGTAACGTCTGCTTCCAACTCACACTCTCAAACACAGATGCCCTGAATGCAGCTCACTTTGCATTCCACTTTCCAGCTTACACTCTCAAACACATTGATCCCCTGAACACAGCTCACTCAAGTTCCCAATCACCTGAATTCTGATCACCTGTTCACACACCTGTATGTCATTCCCACACACTATTTAGTTCAGTTCATTGTGAGGTATTGTTTGTTTTTGTCCACGTTCTATTCAGAGCTTTGTTTATTTCCATATTAGTCCTCCCGTGTATCGTAGTTTTTGGCCATCCCCACTGATGTTTTTTTTGCCTATTCCCTGCCTGTACTTTTGCCAGATTTCCTGTCATCCACCTCTTTCCTGATCTCCCGGACTATGTTATTAGCCTTTTCCCCTGTCTGTACTGTTACCTTTTTGGATTCCCTGTGTATGCCCTTCTGCCTGTCCCTGGACCCAGTTACCTGCATCCTCCTGTGTATGACCTTCTGCCTGTCTCTGGACCCTGCTACCTGCCTCCTCCTGTGTATGACCTTCTGCCTGTCTCTGGACCCTGCTACCTGCCTCCTCCTGTGTATGACCTTCTGCCTGTCTCTGGACCCTGCTACCTGCCTCCTCCTGTGTATGACCTTCTGCCTGTCTCTGGACCCTGCTACCTGCCTCCTCCTGTGTATGACCTTCTGCCTGTCTCTGGACCCTGCTACCTGCCTCCTCCTGTGTATGACCTTCTGCCTGTCTCTGGACCCTGCTACCTGCATCCTCCTGTGGTCTCCTGCTGCGCCCTGCGCTTGAAACCAGCACTTTGTCTCCCATCATATTCATTACAGGTGGACATGTTTATTAATTAGTGTGTGAGATGTATATATGGTCAGTAGTGTGACGGTTGTGGAGAAATCCAATTTGACATTTACTGAATTACATTTTTTTCTTGAAAGGTTTGAATTCAAAATGCTATAGAAAACCTTTCCCAAGTTGTTGTTTATGCACATTCCCCTGTAATTATTGGGGTCTGATTTGTCTCCACTCTTGTGGACAGGGGAAAAGTTAATACCATATTGAACAATTTTAAGCACAGCGTTTTGCAACTCAGGTGTGCTGTTTTTCAGCATTTCATTTCTGATGTTATCTAGACCACAAGATTTTATAGATTTGAGCTTTTCATTTAGTTCTTGTTGGGTTAGTGGGCCATTTTTAATGGATTTTGGTTGGTTTTAATGACTGATTCAAGGATGTTCAAATTTTCTTTCATTTCTAATTGTTTCTGTTGTCTTTTTGTGGGATGTTTTTGTAAAGATTATCAAAATACGTATTCCAAATTCCTTCATCTTGTATGGCTAAATCTTGTGGCTTTGTCGTGCTAAAATTGTTCCACGTGTTTCAGAACTGATTTTGTTTAATTGTAATTGCGTTGTCAAGTGTCTTGTTGGTATAATTCGATGTGTTTCAGTGTATGTTTCTACGGCTTCAGAGTTTCACAATTTTCACACCGTAGCTCTGGGTTGTTTTCTAATTGTTTTACATTCATTGTCAAACCATTTTTCAGAAACATTTTGTTTTTTGTTTCTGATGTTGCATTTCTTTGGTTTTCTCAAATTTGCTTTTAATGCTGCTTTTTGGAATATGCAATGGATGTTTTGAGTAGCCGAATTGACACCTTCTTTATTGTTTTGGTATTGTTTTGGTATAGAGTTATTGAAGAACTGTGTAGAGTTCAATGAATCTCTCTGCACTGTTTGATTGATGGTAGTAAACTTTCTCGATAGCCTGAGGGACAATGAATATCTGTCTCCACGACACCATGTTTCCAGTAGGATTATGATGTCCTGTCCCTTGATGTTTTTAATCAATTCTGGATGTGTTGTTTTATAACCAAAATGTGAAGTGTATAGGCACTGGATATTCCAAGAGCTGATAGTTAATGATCTCTTTTATAATAAGTGATATTCACTTCTTTTTTTCTTTCTCCCCCTTCTTTTTCTCTCCTTTTTGGCTCTCTCCCTTCCTCTCCTTTTTTTCTCTCTCGCGCCCTTCTCTCGCTTTTTCTCAATCGCTCTCCCTTTTTCTTGCTCTCCCTTTTTCTCTCTTTCTTGCTCTCTCTCTTTTCTCCATTTTCTCTCTCACTTTGTCTCTCCCCTTTTACTCTCTCTCTCTCCCCTTTTACTCTCTCTCTCTCTCCCCTTTTACTCTCTCTCTCTCCCCTTTTACTCTCTCTCGCTCCCCTTTTTCCCTCCACCCTCTTTTTCTCTCTTCCCTCTTTTTCTCTTTTTTCTGTCTCCTTCCTTTGTCTCTTTTCTCCTCTTTTTACTCCCCTTTTTCTCTCTCGCTCCCTTTTACTCTCTTCCTTTGTCTCTTTTCTCTCCTCCTTTTACTCTCCCCTTTTTCTCTCTCTCCCCTTTTACTCTCTCTCTCGCTCCCCTTTTTCCCTCCACCCTCTTTTTCTCTTCCCTCTTTTTCTCTTTTTTCTGTCTCCTTCCTTTGTCTCTTTTCTCCTCTTTTTACTCCCCTTTTACTCTCTCTCTCCCCTTTTACTCTCTTCCTTTGTCTCTTTTCTCTCCTCCTTTTACTCTCCCCTTTTTCTCTCTCTCCCCTTTTACTCTCTCTCTCGCTCCCCTTTTTCCCTCCACCCTCTTTTTCTCTCTTCCCTCTTTTTCTCTTTTTTCTGTCTCCTTCCTTTGTCTCTTTTCTCTCCTCTTTTTACTCTCCCCTTTTTCTCTCTCGCTCCCTTTTACTCTCTCTCTCCCCTTTTACTCTCTTCATTTGTCTCTTTTCTCTCCTCTTTTTACTCTCCCCTTTTTCTCTCTCCCTTTTACTCTCTTCCTTTTACTCTCTCCCCTTTTTCTCTCGATCTCTCTTTCTCTCCTCTCTCTCTCTCTCCCCTTTTTCTCTCTCTCCCGTTATCTCTCGCTCCTCCCTTTTTCCCCCTCCCTTTTTGTTTCTCCGTTTGTCTCTCTTCCCTCTTTTTCTCTTTTGCTCCTCCCTTTTTGTTTCTCTCTGCCCTTCTCTCTCGTGCCCTTTTTTTCTCTTTCCTTTGTTTCTCCCTTCCTCTCCCTTTTCTCTCTCTCGGTCCTCCATTTCCCTTTGTCTCCCTCCTTTTTTCTCTCTATTTTTTTCTCTCTCTCTTCCCATACTCTCTCTCTAATTTCTCTCTCTCTCCCCTTTTACTCTCTCTCTCCCTTTCTCTCGCTCCTCCCTTTTTGTTTTTCTCCCCCCTTTTTGTTTCTCTCCCCCCTTTTTTCTCTCTCCCCTCTACTTTTTTCTCTTTTTCTTTTACTCTCTCTCCTTTTACTCTCTTCTCCATTTTCTCTCTCGCTCCCCTTTTCTCTTGCGCCCCTTATTTTCTTTCTCTCCATTTTCTCTCGCGCCCTTTTCCCTCTATCCTTTTTCTCTGTTCCCTTTGTCTCTTCTTTTACTCTCTCCTCTTTTACTCTCTCCTTTCTTTCTATATCTCCTTTTTTCCTCTCCTCTTTCTCTCTCCTCTTTTACTCTCTCTTTTTACTCTCTCCCCCTCTCATTCTCTCTTTTTTTTATCTCACTCTTTTACTCTTTCACTCTCTCCCCTTACTCTCTCTCCTTTTACTCTCTCTCTCTCCTCTTTTTCTCTCTCCTCTTTTACTCTCTCTCTCCTCTTTTACTCTCTCTCTCCTCTTACTCAATTTTTTTTTCAAATTCAAGCTGCTTTATTGGCATGAAAAACATTGTTGCTTTGGCAATATTGACACAATGTATACAATATACATTGTAATAAAATTATAAACAATGACAAATAATAATATAGAATGGCAGTAATTAATAATACAAAATTAAATATAAAAATAGTAACAATAAAATGGTAACAGTCAATAATGTAATAAAAAAATGAAACTATAACTAACTTATAACTAAATAACGGTCATCTTCACCATTACATTGGTACTACAACTACTATCATCATTACCACTACTACCACCACCACCATCATTAAACTGCTATCATTACCATTACCACCCATACCATTACTACTTGGAATGATAAACAACAATAATAATAGTAATAACAATAACAGTAATAACAATAACAGTCATAAGTGCTGCTTACTATGCAGATGTTATTATTCAGTGTCTCAGGCTATGGCAGGCAAATACATATTTGGCTGCAAGAGGAGCCATTGCTCCTTCGCCCATGAGTATTTTTAGTTTTTCCTCTGGGTTTAATAAGTTAAAATTTGGAATAAATGTAGACATTTCTGTGAATAATGAATCTCTTGGTGAGGAATATTTATCACAGTAAAGGAGAAAGTGCATCTCTGTTTCTACATCCCCTGTCGTGCAGTGATCACATACACGCTCCTCTTTGGGTAGCCATGTCTTTTTATGTCTGCCGGTTTCTATTGCCAATCGGTGGTCACTCAGCCTGTACTTGGTAAGGATCTGTCTCTGCTTCGTATCTCTGACAGAGTAGAGATATTCAGCCAATTCATATTCTCTGTTTAGGGTCAGATAGCAATTTAGTCGGCTTTGGGATTTTGTTTCGTTTTTCCAATGTTGTATATATGAGTCCTTTGATTGGTTCATGATTTTGTTTATTGGAATTCTTTCTTTTGAAGCAGTGCTGGTGTCAGCTTGGTTGGTGAGGTCCAACACCAGCTGACTTGAGAGGGCTCGTTTCTGGGCTCAGCTCTTGGGTTTGAAGTGCTTTAAATTGCAGACTCGAATTTGGACTTGAATTTAGATGTAGCCAAAATTTTAATGATCTTTTCTGTATTTTCATTATTACTGGAAAGCGGCCCAATTCTGCCCTACATGCATTAGTTGGTGTATTTCTCTGGACTTGTAGGATTTTCCGACAGAATTCTGCATGTAGGGCTTCAATTGGATGTTTGTCCCACATTTTAAAGTCCAGTTTATTGAGTGGCCCCCAAACCTCACTTCCGTAAAGAGCTATTGGTAGGATTACACTGTCAAATATTTTGGTCCAAATTCTAATTGGGATGTTGATTTTGAATAATTTCATTTTTATTGCATACAATGCTCTGCGGGCTTTTTCTTTGAGTGCATTCACTGCCCTATTAAAGTTTCCCGATGCAGATATGGTCAGACCAAGGTAGGTGTAATTTTTTGTGTGTTCAATGATGGTGTTGTTCAGGGTGAATTTATATTTGTGTTTCTGACATCTGTTTTGTTTTTGGAAAATCATGATTTTAGTTTTTGGGAAATTTACTGCCAGGGCCCAATTATGGCAATATTGCTCTAGAATATTAATGTTCTGTTGAAGACCTTCTTTGGTTGGTGATAGAAGTACCAAGTCATCAGCATATAGCAGGTATTTCACCTCTGTGTCAAATAGTGTGAGTCCTGGGGCTGGAGAATTGTCCAACATGTCTGCTAATTCATTGATATAAATGTTGAAAAGATTTGGACTCAAACTACAGCCTTGTCTCACACCTCGACATTGTGAAAAGAATTCTGTT